>NW_015387884.1:59754-96304 GCF_001527695.2 Protobothrops mucrosquamatus | reverse complement strand
AAAAAATGAGAAATATATCGTACAAATGCTGATAAGAAAGTTGTGGCTAGTACATTGCCTGTTGTGAGGAATGAATGCTGAAAGATGTGAATCAGAGTGAGCTTCTACCCAATTTGTTGCGTATGTCTGAGAGTTCAGTATGTGAAAAGAAATGTAAAATAAGTTAAATATAGTGGAAATGAGATACTTAAAAATAATGTGCAGTACAACCAAAAGTTAAGGTCAGAAAGAAATGGAGACTGAAGGAATGTGGATTGAATATGAAAGTAAATCACCACTACAAAGGGAAGACATTGAGATACTTTGGCAGTAGAGAGATTATTGATGAATACTGAATAGCAAAATAAATGTGTGAAGGAAGAATTAGTGAGTTGTGAAGAAAGTGAAGACCTAGAAGGCTGTGCTTGAATGAAGTTAAACATAAGGGTGAAAAGAATTTTTTAAAAAAATCCTATATGGATGTAGGGGAAGAAAATACCATTTGACAGGATAGTAAGGGATGGAGAGGAATAGTGAACATTGTGGGGGGTGTAAATTGGTTTTAGCTGTGTTTCCCTTTCTTTTTATTATCATTTGCTTTTCATTTCTATACTTAATGTATTTTCTTCCTTTCTGCACCCTGCCTAAGGTTATTTGCCCTAAAGGGAAATAGTCTGCTAGATATATAAGATTTTTTTTTTTTTAAAAAAAAATGTGTGTTTGAATCAGTCTTGCCTGAACAAGATGCTATAGTTTTCTTGGCAAGCTTTTTGGGAATTGGTTTTCCCTTGCTTCTTCATAGGGATATGAGAGAATGACTCGCTCAAGTCATTGCTTCCATTGTAAAACTGTTCTTATTGATAGAAAATTAGAATGTTAAAATTCCTAGAGAGAGCCAGTTTGGTGTAGAAAACTAGGAGACTGTGATTTCTAGTTCTGTCTTAAGCATAAAGTCAGCTGGATGACCTTGGGCTGTCCTTTCTCTCAGCCCTAGGAAGCAGTCAACCTACTTCTGAAAAACCTTGCCAAGAAAATTGCTGGGACTTGTCCAAGTAGTCACTAGGAGTCAACACCAACTTGAAGGTAGCCAAAAATCCTACAACTAGAATTCATTACTTCTGAGTCCTGCATTTTTGCACATTCTGTGTGACATCTTCTCAGATCCACAGAGAGCACCATTAAATCCTCTTTCTGACTAAACACACCCACTTCCTTCAAGCTCTCTTCACAGGACTTAGTTTCTGGTCCCCTGATCAACCTCTGAACCTGTTTCAGTTTCTCTGATTCTTTCTTAATACATTGTGCTCAGAAATAGATTCAAACTACAGTTACAGTCTGACAAACATTGAATAACATTGAATGATTACTTGCCATGATTTGAAAAGTATGTTTCTGCTGATGCAACCTAAAATTGCATTTGCCTTTTCCAGTCAGACTGCTAACTCAGATTCAGTCTGTAATAAACTACTAGAGCAAGATTATTTTCACAAGTACCATTATCAGATCGATTATCTGCAATCTTATACTCTATGCATTTAATTTCTGTTTCCTAAGGAAGATCGTTGCCTGTCTATAAAGAATTCATTTTATCAATCCAAGCCTTATTCTCCAATCTATCAATACCATTTTGAAATTTATTTCTCTTTTCTGGGGTATTAGTTACCACATCCTGCTGTGTGTTGCCAACAGATTTGAAAAGTATGGCATCCAAGTAAATAATAATAATAATAATAATAATAATAACAACAACAACAACAACAACAACAAATCTTTAAAGGATATGGAACCCAAGAGTAAACCATTAGCATTTTATAACTTGAAGACAGTCTGAGGAGGAACCATTGACGATAACTCTAAGAACAAATTCAGCTATGTATCCGTATAAGTACCATACCATTCAGCTCATATTTCTCTAGCTTGTTAACTAAATGCTTTGTCAAAATAAGATATTACATTTATGGCATTTCCATAATCTGCTAAAAGGTTACCTGATCAAAAAATGCTGATCTGGCAAAACATGTTCATAACAAATCAATGTCAATTTTTAGTAATTATTAAATTTTTGAGTGACATCACTCTAGTCTATTATAGATTTCCCCAGACAGTAAGTCAGACTGTAGTTTCCTAGATCTTCTTTCCCCTTTTTGAAGATAGAAGCATCATTTGCTCATTTCTGTCCTCCCATATTTTACTCAATTTCCAACATTTCTCAAAGGCAGAACATGAATGTTTATCCAGAGTTTCACCCAATTCATGTAGTCCTCTAAATTAAATACAATTCATGTGGTTTTAGAGGTTCAAAGACATTCAAGTAAACAGGTGTTCACTGATCATACGACACAGTTGCCTTCAGCAATAATTTTCTCAAAGATCCAGTGCACCTAGGACTAGAATAGAAGAAAGTCCTTACAACTATCTAAATAAAACAAAGAGTAGCTTCTACTAAGCTAAAAAATCCTGTCATTCATTCCATACATACATTACATGTGTACATTCCATACATATATAAATTCAGGGTTAACTCCTTGAGTTTCTCCTATACTTTCTCCTATCCCTGTAGCAGCCTTTTTTTCCCTCTCTAATTAAGGTAGCTGTTACTTATTCATTTACAGCAATTTATAAGCTGCCTAGTTACAAGTTTCTATGTAGATTACAGTTATAAAAGCAAAGAAGACAGTTCAGTACAAAATATCGGCTGTTTGAAGACCTGAGTCACCTAATGGGGATCTTCTATTTCAAAAGCCCTACTGGTAAGTACTATTTCATCATTTTCCTAAAAGATACAAGTGTCTTGCGCTCAGTGGGTCAGCTGTTCCAAAGTGAGGGATTGGCAAGTTAAAAGGCCATTCTCTCCCAGAGATTGAGCACCTAAAGCTTTCTCCTTCTGGCTAGACTATCAGAGCCACCTTCATAGTGTTTTCATAATGAATATCTCTATTCTTAGCCTTCTATCTTCCTTCTTTGCTCACTTCAAGACTGAAGCTATGCTCATAGGCTCTTTATCCTTTTCTTCATAAGTGCCTAATGGAACACTTCACCATTCATTAAAGACTGAAGTAAGAATTTACTAACTTTACCTTTCCTCTGGTATCTATTAGCATTTTGGCAAATCCAGGGAAAAACAGAGAAAAGCTGTTTTCCCTTTATTTTATTTCAAACATGTCTCTTATTGTTCTTAGAGGCTTTTGTCATCCTAATCTAGGCTTTGTGACACTTTCAAAGCTACCAATATGAACTCTTCCCTAGGGACTTAACATTCTTCCCATCTCCTATGTGTGTCCTTTTTTGTTTTCGATTTTATGTAGCTGCATCAACTTCTTCATTTTTTTTCCCATTAGAATTCTCCAGGTTCTTTTAGTATCTCAGGTTTTGGAAGTCTCAACCTTCTCAAGTTCCTTCCCTTATCAGTGTCTCCTGCCAGGGCATTACTCTTATGAGGCAGACCAGATGGAAACATGATCAGCTGATTCTACTTTATTGTAAAAAACTATATTACAATTCTCCTCCCATCTCCTTTACAACCAAAACAAAACAACAACTAGGGAGAGTCTCTTCTAACCGTCTTGCACCATCCACATTCTTGCTGCAAGCCCAATTACCTTTTATCTGATTTTTTCCCCTTGGTTGCATCTCTGCCCTTTATCCCAAGTTCATTCCCACAAATCACTACACAGGGAATCCTACTTATCATTCTTCTGAATTGATTAAAAGCAGATATTTTTTGAAGATACATGCTTGACTATGCTTTGCTTTAGTTTTCACTAAAAACAAAGCTTTAGCATTACATACTCACTTTTCTTCATTGTTCCTGCTATTTCCCTACCCTCAACTAAATCTCTGAAGAAGAAGAAAAATGTCAATAACATAAATCAGAAATTTCTCAGAGGATCGTGCTTGGCAGAATTAGTCTTCCCACAAACACCAAGCAAATTTAAGTCCCTCAGCTATAGTACTTAATGCCTCTTTGAAAGATGTAGTACAGTACCTATCCCTGAGTTTTTTAATAGTAATTTTTATGATTTGCCTTTCAAAAATATGTTTTCTTCAGAGCAGATAAATACTTTGATTATGTGTTATCAAATCAGTGTTGAGTCTTAGTGACCACATAAAAGGACCAACTCCAGGATGAATATCATGTTTATTTCTTTTGTTTTTTAAAAAAATACCACACAATAACGAGTGTAAGTAATAGGAGATATTCATATGACTGCACTATTAAAAAAAAGGTAGAAAGAGTGGTCAAAAACAAATCAAAAGAAATGAAGCTGCTAAAAAAGGATACTTTGCTCAGCCTCTACCATCACTGAAAAGTCCTCCTTTTGCCTTGTTACTCACTAATTTGAGGAGGCACTGCAATCAAAATCCCTTTAAGCTACCAGTAGTGAAAGTCTAAACAACTTCCAGGTCACTAATGGCCAACCCTTTTAGGAAGTTGATCTCATGTCAAGCTCACAAGCTGAGAATCTGCCTCTCTAGTTAGCACTTCGGTGTGTATCATTTTTCTATCATAGGACTAGCATCCTTGTCATATAGGAGATGCACATCATCAAGAAGGCCTTATTCTATGTGTTAAATCTGCAGGCATGGTAGAGCCTGCTTATGTACTTTAACTGAAGTACCCTAGATCAACGTCTTCCAAATATAATACTCTGGTCTTTAAAAATACAGTAATTGTCTGTATTTTCTGAGGGAGAAAGAAATTTGATAAAACAATTGTAAAATTATTATGAATTTACAGATGAAAATTTTCTCTGCTGGGTGTCCATCTGAATAGCATTGTGACTATTGTGTGTGATATAGAAAGCATTAACGTTAAATGGATAGCTTTTTATTTCATCTTTTGAGAAATAGCAACAAAAACAGAATTTCCCTCAAAACTCACAAATCCATAATTACAAATGAATTAGTAAATTTTGTGAAATTTGTAACAGGTGAATTTAGCTGAGAAGTGCTATACTATTATATACTGCCTCAGCCACAGGCACTTAGCATTTTCATAATTCTGCCTTTCTTATGATATTTTAACCCTTTTCATTTCTTTGATTTTTCATCAAGTGACTCCAAAGTGGAAAAGGAGGACAATAATTTAAGTTAGCCATGAACAAGATAAAACAAGCTGACAAAAATGCCTTGATCTTTATTGGAACAATTGATTTCCCTAAAGAAAAAGCAAATGGAATTCAAATAAATACAGACAATCATGGAATCCATGGAAAACCTTACCTACTAAGAAAAGTGTTCTGGAATAAAATTTCCAAAAGAAACTTTCTGTAGGCATCAAAAGTGTCAAAAATAAGATAGTTTTATGTATAGGAGAAGAACTGCATTAATCCAAATTATATTTCCTTGTGGTTCATTAAGAGTAACTGTTTTGAAGCATTCCTAATTTGTTTCTAAAATGCTTTTTGAGCATCTGTGCAGGACAATTTTAAAAAACAGTTAATTCTATAAAGTAAAAAAAAAACCTTATATACCGTTAGGTAAATATTTAAGATCAGTGATGGTTTAGTGCATAAAAAGGGACTGGAACTTCAACCACATAGTTGGAGATGCCATTTTGACTTATTTAACCCTTACTGTGGTTGCCTAAATGGAACCTTCCAACTATGTAAATATTGCTCAAATGAATTTGGTCTGCATAAAATATCAAGATCAAACAATTCAGAATTTCAATTTCCTAACTAGAAAAGGCTTCTTTTATCAGCAGGACTGTTGCTTCTTAAATATTACACTAGCTTAATCGAAGCAAGACATTTATGAGAAAATGAGAACAAATGAGAACATGAGGTCAACCCAATATATTGGGGATAATTTCCTTTCATTTAAGACATGCTTGAACTTGTTCTTCAGCTGGAAAAATATTTTCATATTAACTAGAACTAAAATTAGTACACTCACCAGAGAAAAAGGAAAAGTCTATTCGTTTTCCTGTCAGGAAAGACCCATTTAAATAACTTCTTTTAGAAAGTCTAGGAAAAATATCAGCTGCAGCACCTTAATTTTATTATCTTATTGGCTGTTCTGAACTGTTATTACTATTTTATTTTCTGTCCAAGAGAAATGGTGACTTGTGGTACTATATACAATTGTTCCTTTGGGGCCGTGTAAAAGAAAGCCAAGGGACAAAATAAAAGTGAAAAAAACATAAGGGGTGTATTTGTGTGGAGGAAAATGATATCTAGCCCAGAAAAATTATTCTGGAAAAACAAAATCTGTTGTAAATAGGAAAGAATATTTAGCATAGAAATTGTTATTTAAATACTCTTAAATGATCAGACTCTATAAGACAGAAGGTCCAAATCGTAATATCAAAATATCATATTATATATTATCACAGGTATTATTCAGGTCTGTTATAGTTAGTGATGAGTATATCAGCCAATTCATTGATTAAGTTCTATTTCATCTCAAATTCTTCCCATTTTAGTTATGATGAGATATGGGGAGGGTTTTTTCAAATTATTATCTAAAATAAAATCAAAATTATTGCCCATCAATTCCCACTATGACCAAATCCAATTGGTAAAGCTGCTTCCCTTATAGCAGTGATGGCGAACCTTTTAGAGACTGAGTGCCCAAACTGCAACCCAAAACCCACTTATGCATCGTCGAGTGCCGGGTGGGTGCGGCCAATTGGCTGTGCCTGGGCATGACTGCAGTGGTAACAGCAGACTGGGTGGGACTAAAAAGTTCAATCAATCAATTCCAACTTTGCAAGATCTTTTTCCCGCGAGAAGTTGAAATTGACTGAACCTTTTTTTTTTTGCACATGGCGGCAGAGGCCTAAAGCGAAAAGGTTTTATAAAACCCAGCTGAAGGCCTAGGACTGGGGTGACGGCACCCGTGCCCACAGAGAGGGCTCTGAGTGCCACCTCTGGCACCCGTGCCATAGGTTCGCCACCACTGCCTTATAGAATGGTGGTGCGATTTTATATTGTTATTGATGAATCAGTTTTTTTAAAAAAATCACTATGCTGACATGTGTGAATATGCAGGAATTCAAAACAAGATGTATATGCATTCTACCCTCCAACAATATTTCAAAGGATGTATAGGTATAGGTATCATTATTATTCATCATTTTAGCTATTGTTTATCCACTTCAGGATGATGATCTCTTCCACATGTTTCCAACCAATACATATACCTATACCTATATTTCCAACCAATATGTATAGGTATAGGTACAGGTATAGGTATTTGGTATAAATATATGTATTGGTTGGAAACATGTGGAGGAAACATATATATATTCCAAAACTAAATATGTATTCAAAATTGTTTTGTTATCCATTGGATATAGTAGTTCCTACCACAAGAATCTTTTTCAGTAAGGATCTCTGAGTACTGATGGTTTTAATGTAAAAGCGAAGGAGTTTCTGCTCTTCAACCAGCAGATTGAAATCCAGCTGCATGGTGGAAAGTTTAAAACATAGGTCAAGTTCTACACCCATTGATTCCTTTTCTTATTCTTTATTTCCATTAAGTTGGAAAGCCCAATTTCACAACTGTAGGTCTTTAGAATGGCAAAGCTGCTTGGCAGCTAGGTATTTGGTGTCTAGACTATTCCAGAAATGCAGAAGACATTTATCACTGACAACTATTTTCAATACACCATCTGAGGGTAACTTAATAGGCATATCACACTCATAGTCTACAAAGTTGAAAGATTTAATTTAAAAAATAACAGCAAATCGATTCTTAATCCACTTCTTGGTTGCATAGGTGCTGGAATGTGTTCCTTAATGTCTTGTTGCAGCTCCTGATTGTGTCTTTTGAATGTTTTTATTAACAAATTGTCAGTGTCTTCCACTGCAGAATTGAAAGAATCATTAAGAATAAGGCAAAAGTCCATTTTTTTAAGTCAAGTTGTCTGCATCACAGTAAAGGTTTCTAAAGAAATATTAAAATCTTATCCTGAATATTAAATTGTGACATTCTGATCCTAAAGGGAAAAGGTTGAAGTTACTCAGAGCACTGAATA
Organism: Protobothrops mucrosquamatus; assembly: GCF_001527695.2. Lineage (NCBI taxonomy): Eukaryota > Metazoa > Chordata > Lepidosauria > Squamata > Viperidae > Protobothrops > Protobothrops mucrosquamatus. Next base: position 88,341 of record NW_015387884.1, on the reverse strand, counting down.
AACCACTGAGATCCATTGTTTGATCAATTTACTTGAAATCTGGGAGCCTTACCATGGTCATCAAAAAATGTTTTTATCTTTTTTCTTGGCCCAAAAATTCTTCTAAGAACTTCTCCCCTTGATAATTCTCCCCTTGATAATGTGGAAATGAAAGGTCTTATATTTCCTGCTTATTCGTTCTTATAGCAAAATAATGTGTGGCCTTGTATTGAAGAGCAATTTTTCCCACATGTAACAGTTCCCTGTTGCTGGTTATTAATCAACAAAAATCATTGCATTACAGAAACATAGAAAAAAATGCATTTTCCAGGCAAATGTTAGCAAAAATATATATAGTTCTTTATGGACACACTTTTTTACCAGACTCAGAAATAATGGCCCTAAGTGAAACTTAGTAATAAAATAAGAAAATCAGCAGGAATGGATAGAATTGACTTGAGTAACATACATAAAATTATGCACTTTTTAAAGGCAATTTAAAATCATGTTGTGCAAAAATATACATTTTATGATAACATGTGACACAGAGGTTTATCTAATTGTTTTTCATAGATAGATAGATAGATAGATAGATAGATAGGATAGATAGATAGATAGATAGATAGATAGATGAGATACTGTAGATAGATTACAGATAAATAGATGTACTCACAGGTTTTTTTTATAGAAGTAGCTGGTATGTAATGGGTAATAAAGGAAATGCTTTCATAATTTATAACTTTTGAAATTTCATCTAAGAAAAAAAAACCTCCTGGCATTTTAGATGACAATGTATTCTCATTTTTTTAATAATAAAATTATTCTATATGAATATAGCCATGCTAAATATAACAGGAATTATTTCTAGATTTACATGACATTTCAAGGGCATGTCTGCTACCACTAGTTTATTCAGTCTTCTTATAAATAAATCAATATAACATTTTAAATTGCATTGATAACATTTGCAAAGCAACTCTTTTCATTGTCATTCTGATATACCATCTAGACATCATAGAATAAGTAAGAGGAAAGTTCCTCATGTTGAATTTGACTCTTAGTAAATACATGGATATATTCATGTAGTTTCTTTAGCAAAAAGAAGAAATATTTGTGATAGGATGCTTTATGATTTTCCAGTCTAGTCTATAGTCCTACAGTGTCCTACTGATGTCCCATCCAGTTACAAACCATTCCAGGCCTATTTAGTTTGTTGCTGCTGCTGTTGTTGTTTTTTCAGGTCTGCCAAAGTCAACAATATTCTGTTATATTCAGTTGCATACAGTTCAAGTGGCTGTTCATATGTGACTTCTGCAGCACCAGATTCGCTTAGTAACTTCTGTGCTAGAGGTGTTACAGCTCCTTCTGCAAAAGGGCTATGGAGGGAAATTTCAGAATAATATAAACAAGTCAAAATAGATAACATTTCTTTATTTATTTGACTGCTTTTATGCCACTTCAGTCATCAGACTCTGTCTTAAATTAACAACATAAAATAGACATTAGGAGACAATTGAGTGAAAGTTGGCTTTTGATTTGATTTATATAAAAGTTGGCTTTTGATTTGATTTATATAAAAGTTGGCTTTTGATTTGATTTATATAAAAATATATTAAAGTTATATGGTTTATTGGTTTTCTTAGTTTATGATTTGTTTTTATGCTGTACACTGCCCAGAGTCACCCAGAACTGAGTGGCCTTATAAACCTTAAAAATAAAATAAAAAATATTAAAACCTATCTATCCCTAAATATCAACAATTATAATAATGAAAACCATGGCCTGGTATATCATCAAATACAAAGATTCATCCCATATTCAGGTACCTTTTCTCAGTTACCAAACACAGATGGAAAAAGCCATATTTTGAACAGCTGTCTAGATATTTAAAAAAATGTGTCAAAAGGAGGGATCTCAGCCCTTCAAGGTAGTCCAGACAAGAAGCACAAACCATGAGCATTAGCACTATCTTTATTGCAAGGTTACAATAACAACATCTTACAGGCCAGAAAGCATTTCCTCCCCTTCCTTGCCTTTACATGTCAGAGAACCAGCTTCCCAAGTTCCTTTTTCTTCTGTAGGCTGAGATACCTTTTCCATGATGGTTGTCTAGTCTATGTTCTTCTTCCTGACTCCCAAAGTCATTCCCACATGCGATTAATGTGGTGGTGGTGAGCGATGAGTGGGGAGGTTCTGTTAAGAGCTTGCAGTCTTGAAGATACCTCAGCCTCAAGACGTAAAGATGATGGTTAGGCGTGATCAGATGTGAAAAAAAGGACAGCTGACAAAAATGTTTGATGCAACATTGAAGCCAGAAAGACAAACATTATCTATTCTCCTTTCATTCTGCATCTGACATTGTTTCCATTTTTATAAACATTTGAACCCATCTTTTCTTCAAGTCCTGCTATTAAACAATGCCCGTTCCAAGGTCTGAATTAGCAAATGTCTGTTTTCCCACTGATTTTGTTCTCAGTCACATGTATTCTGATGAGCTATCATCTACTATTGTTCTCCTGTAATCCATTCCCTCTCCTTTCTTTATCTTAAGGCCTTGACAGTATTAATCCCTAGTTAGAACAGCATGATCTGGATCACTCATCTTTTTTTTTTAAAGCACACTATTACATGGCCAGCTCTGATAGCAGCTCAAATTACAGCCTATTCTTCTTTGATTACTACACCTGACTTGAAAAGCAATGCAGAGAAACCAGTAGGAACTATTTCATTACAATCCAGTAATTGCAAGAAGAATTCAGTTTGTTTTCATTTCTCCTATCTGTGTGATAATTTAGGCTACAAGAATGGGTTTTGTGTTCTGATATTTACTGTTCGGTTCCTGCTTATCTCTATGAGAATAAGACATCTGCAACTAGGTCCCAAAGATTCAACCCACAAGAGCAAAGGATGTATTAGACAGATGCTGTGTGTAGTTACCATAGCAACGTTTAGCTCAATGGGCCTTCTGAAAAGCTGAGGAATTGACTCTATGGTACCAGTCTAACCTGGCCTTGTGTTAACAAATATGCCTTAACTGAAAGAAAGGCAAGTTCGTAAAAGAAATGAAGGACTTTTCTAAGCTTAAGAGCAGAACTCTATGGATTATAAGGATTGAACCAAAGGTAATAGAAAGGACTGATCAGATTTAAGTCTGAAGTTGTGGCAGGAAGTAGGAGCTAGAAAGGAATGAAGGCAGAGCTGTAGTACAGTGAGACTTCTTAGAACTAGGAAAATAGTTATTGCTCCAGCTCGGGTTCAGACAATAGGACTTTATATCACTTCTAATGTGACATCTGAAACAGCAGAACTGGAATGGGCCATTTGGATTATGGAAGTTATCAAAATATATAGATACATTTCTGACTGCACATCAGTAGCACATTATGGAACATACTTCTGGGGAAGGTATGGCAAATTGAAGACATATCCGCAAAAGTAGAGGCAACAACCACAACAAAGGCAAAGCAACCAGTGAGTAGAATAAGGTAAGGACAGGACAGGATAGGACATCACCTAAATCTTTTCTGGACAGCTGGTCCTTGGTGAGAAATGCTCAGGACAGCTGTTTTTCATGGGTTTGAGTGCTGAGAGACAACAGATCAGTCATCTTGCTCATAGCCATAGCAGAACCTCTTAAAGGACTCTAAGTTTGCATTCCTCACTTTCTAATCACTTTCAGAAATTGCCTATTAGCCGTTTTAAAGCTATTCGAAATCTTCAGAATGATACACTTGAAACATCATTGGGGGAGGTTTTATCTTCAACTCTGAACAAAATAAAAATTAATAATAAGCTTAAGAACTTAAACATTTGAAATCAACAGCAAAAAAAAATTATAAGGTTTTGGTGTAAAAAAGTTATAACAGATTATATTTTGAGGGACTGTTTAGTACAGTGGTTATTGTGCCAGTCTAGAAACCAGAAAATTGTGAGTTCTAGTCCCATTTTAGATATGAAAGCCAATTGGACGACTTTGGGTCAAGTCACTCTCTCTCAGCCCAACCTACCTTACAGGATGATTGTTGTGGGGAAAAGAGAGGAAGAAAAAGTATTACTGTATATATGTCCACCACCTTGAGTTACTTATAAAGTAATAAAAGTGGAATAATCTTCTAACAAATAAATAAATAAATAAATAAATAAACAAACAAACAAATAAATAAATAAATAAATAAATGGTGCAGATAAATTTGGTATGCTGACTTTTACTATCAGATCTTAGAATTAACTATAAAAAATAAATAACCTCTCATGGAAAATATATGTATTTTGGCTATCCTGACTATTTTAAGCCCTAACAATGAGGCAGTAAGTTACTTTATGATTTTAGAAACTGGGCAGTTCAGAGAAATAAAGGTTCTAATGAGGAAAAAAAGAAAATAAAAATGCAAGCCTATTTTTGATGTCAGTTAATAACACGAAACATCATAATATCTGAAATATTAAAGAATGTAGTCAGCAATTAGTAACTACAATATTAACTTTAGCCTGGCAAGATTAATGTCAGGCACAAAGAACCAAGAATGACATGATACTGATTTACTCAGAGTAGTATCTTTATTGCTGCTTGCCTATAAACAGGAATTTGGTATTTAAATAGTTTTGGAGGAAAAACAAACATACGGGAAATGATTGAGAAGAAAACTATAAGAATTCAAACTTGGCCATGTAGTGCAGGTAGGTATATATTAGACAACCCATGAATGTTGGATTATTTAAGAGATATTTCCTTACACAATACTTGGGCACCCCTGTGTATCCTTACCATGCCTCTCTTGCAAATTCACACATCTTTCTCAACCCATGTTGTAGCCCTGTGCTACCACCCCAACTTGAACAGCATCTCTTGAATACCACCTTGTATCCATATGTACTCTTCCAACCCACGTGGTGCATCTTGTGCATCACTTACACACACACACACACACACACACCCCTTTGTGCACCATTCTAATCCTCCTGGGACTTCTTGCACACTTTCATACAGCCCAGGATGCTGTGCATGGGAAAGTAGTGCAGATCAGGATGTGGGTCTAGGGGTGCACAAGTGATACTGCATGGGTCAGAAAAGGTACATAGAGGTGCAGCATGAGTTGGATAGGATTTGTGTGGATGCACAAGGGTACAATAGGGACAATGGTGGGATTCAAATACCTGAATAACTGGTTCTATTATGTGATGTAGGCCTGGGCCTCCGATGCCTAGAATAGACTTCCGGAAGTGCATCATGCACTTCCGGTGGACCATTCTAGGCCTGGGAGGCCTCCTCCAGGTGTCCAATGCCTAGAACAGACTTCCAGAAGTGGCATCAATGCATTTCCAGTGGGCCGTTCTAACCCTGGGAGGCCTCTGAGGCCTAGACTAGACTTCCAGAAGCCAGCCGGTTCTCCGAATTCAGGTAAATTTAGCTACCTGTTCTCCCGAACTGGTGAGAACCGGCTGAATCCTACCATTAAATAGAGTGCAATATTTTGCTTGTGGGAAGCTGGTATGGAGTGTCAGGATTCACAACTAACTATGCACTCCTTGCTGGCTTCCTCACTGACCTGTGGGAAGTTGTCAAGGAATATTAGAAATGGTCACTTGACTGTATGTGACAACATCAGCATATTGGCACTTTAAGCAGCCACAACTTTCATTCCTATGGGAGCCCATTTGAAATCCCTTAGTTCAAAAATTGTTGGCCAATGGAACTGGGCCATGTGAGCAGTGGGCAAGCATGCACACGCATGTAGCTCCACTTGCATGAGTGGTGTGCTCACATGCAAAGTTCCATTTACATGAGAAGTGGGCGCCTGCACCCACTGCTCATCCATATGGAGCTGCAAGTACGCACATTGCTCATACAAATGGAGCTGCATGTGAAAACACTGGGCTAGATAGACTTACCGCTCACACAGAACTATCCCCTTCTCCCCCCCCCACCAGGCCATCAGGCCAGAAAGATTGTAGACCACTGCCTTATGGCACACCATTTCACCCCATTGAAGGTGACAAACACAAGAGTTTTAGTAATATATAAATTTGGGGACACTCTTTCCTTTTAAGTGATTTTTAGGCATATCAACCTTGAAAAGTTGTTTGTATTCGGCAGAAACTTTGCTATGTAATGTTGCCAGGAAATATGTTAGTATACAGTGGGATATATAACAAAATGCAAAAAAGAAAAACCTCAAAAGAAATGTCACAATAGCATATTTCCCCAAAGTACAAAGTGAAATAAAGTGATTCACAAAAAAACTAAACAAAACAGAAGATAGTTGTGTTTCCTGCCAATATTAACTGTCAATTTTTACTTTAGCTACTAAAACTTTCCAGATAAACAAGATCTGGAAGAAGACACAAAACTGGTTGCATTGTTTTAAAGGCTGTTTGCTAACCCAATTTTTTGAGGCAGCAGCAGATCTCAAACCATCACAATATCGTCCAGTTTTTTTGTAAAGAAATCTATTTCTGACCTTTTCAGAGATAAAAGGGGAAATCCCTCATTAGTGACATCCCTCTGTCATGGAAAACAACAAGGCAGGAAAGAAAAACACAAGATGAACCGAAAAACTGGAATTTTATTTCACAATAGCTAGCCCATTTGTGATAGAAATAACAAGTATTTACATATTCACAGTCCACAAATTCTTCTAGAGAAAGATGAGAGTATTTTCAGAGAGAATTGCAATGTGGAAAGGCTCATTGCTACTTTTAGGGCATACACATTCAGGCCATACAGTACTTAGCTCTGATAAATAAGATCCACTGAAATGAAAATCAAATTACTATCCAGCCTGCTACCCAAAACAAAAACACTTGCTACTTTAGCTTTTTGCCAGAATGGAATGTATTTATCCATCCTTTCTTCCAATAGTTACGGCCTTGTGTGTATGCAAAGAAGTTCTTGACAGACCCATCTTGATTTCTCACAGGAATGGAGAGTTCCAAGTAACCTGATATAGTTGCAGAAGGGACCTCAAACATCAAAGGATATGTTTTCTTAAAGGTGAGCATCACCAAGACTTGTTTCTAAGTGTGAAGATAAAGGACAGCAGTTTTGCTGTCCATCTACTAATGCTGAATGTGCACTATTCAGTGTTCCTCCAACACTAGCTGGAGAATTCTGGGAGTTGAAGTCCACACATCGTAAAGTTACCAAGGTTGAGAAACACTGAGCTAGAGGATGAGGATGGAGACAGATTCCCCCCCCCAGAAATGATAAATAAGACAGCTTCATTTACACCTGCCACTGAGTTTTGCTGCTAATTGCTGAAAATCATTTCTTCCCATTTTTTTTTTAAATGTTTTCTCTTTTGTCTCAGAATGAAAATGCTACCATAGCGTCAGGATAGCGAGCAGCTGTTCAGACAAATTAATGAAATTTAGCAACACACAGTTAAAGTTGCAAGGCAAACAAGTAGAAGAAACATTCCAAAATTTATGTTAGAGCTTGCCACAAAACCATGCAGCCAAATGCCACAAAATACTATGCAAGTTTTTTTCAACTTCCCAAGACTTTTCTTTTAGGTTAAATGATAAACAAGCCAGGAAGCTAACAAAGGTTTTATAAAGTAGACCACTATTGAAACAAAGCAGTTTATATTTAAGTATAATCTGAAGCTACCAAATGGAAGGAAGTAGTGGATATTGCAATCAAGTTTTATTTAAGTATTTTCTAGGTGTTATCCATGTATCTGATGGCACTTAAGACTATCCACAGGAGATTAAAATAAGAACAACAGATTGCAGGTAAGTGTGGCTATACCTAGCCAAAGATAATCAAGGTAAGACAAAATTATTATTTAACTGGGAGATGACGAGGAGACTTCAAGAGTATCAACTAAATTGGAAAATTAAAAAAAGAACAAGTGGGGTACCATTTGCCAAAAATATAAATGCATCCATAAAGTCAGTAGGATTCAAGTTCTATTTGAGAAAGTCTTTATCTTTTTACCAGACTTATTATAAAAAGAAATAGGTTGGCTTACAAAATTAATAGACATTTACGAGAGAGAGAGAGAGAGAGAGAGAGAGAGAGAGAGAGAGAGAGAGAGAGAGAGAGAGAGAGAGAGAGAGAGAGAGAGAGAACCAAAGATCTAGATAAAAGCACTGGTTAGATATTAACTACACATATTTCTATATTTCATTAAAATACATAAAATACGTGTAAAACAGAGCAGAGACTTAGTCCATCTAGCCCACTGTTTTCATGACTGGCAACAGCTTTTCAGAGTAGGAAATTGAAACCATTCTTGATCCTCCCTGAAGAACTTAGATCTTGAACCTGAGAAGTAATTTAGCAAAACAAATATTGCATGCTCCCACTGAACTCTAACTTTTCCTAATTTCTTCAGTCACATTCAGTTCTGATTATCTTTTGTTATGATGTAGCTAGCTGCTCCTGTGTCATTCCTATACAATTCTGATACAGAGTTAAGTGACTTCCTTCCTTTGTTGTCACTACTGACAAGCTAGTTCGGCATTATTTTGTTTCTTTCCCATTGCTGCAAGTCAGGATGTAGTATTTTAGTGGACGTTCATAATCTAATGATATAGCATCTACAAAAGATTTTGTACTGCATCTTTGAATCCCATATATACTTTTAGCATTTGTAGTTCTACACCATTTACAGTCAATTGAGCTGAACATCAGCCATTCATCCCAGAGGGACTGGAGTCAGTTTAGGGTTTTTTTCTGCATCATTGCAGACACTATAACATCATCTTTACTTATTTCAAAGCTGATTTTCATCCCTTGAATTTAACATTTTAAATTCAGTGTGTTGTGGTTGAGAGGCTTACTCTTCAGTGTTTTCTTTCTGAGGTGTAATCTGACTATACTTGTTCTTAAATCATCCATCAATTGGACATCACTAAAACAATAACAACCACTTAGGTTATTTACCCTAAATGAGAGGGCTTTGAGTGCTGGTGATGGACATATCTAGGAAAAATGAGCTTCTCTCCTAGTGAGTACTTACTGTTCAGAAACATTCATTTCTCTAATATTATGAGATATTGAAAATCAATCAACAAGAGATGTTCATACACAATATCAATTGTATTCAGTTGATTTTGAGAATATCAGAGAGCAGAATTACATTTGTGAATGTACAAATCTTGAATAGTCATGGACAAATTATAAATGTTCTCTATTCCATTGCCACATCAATCTAATTTTTTTAAAATGAGCATTTACACTTAAAGTTGTACATGTTTTAGACATTTTCCTTGTGGAATAAATAGATAGATAGATAGATAGATAGATAGATAGATAGATAGATAGATAGATAGATAGATAGATAGATAGATAGATAGATAGATAATACCGATTTCACACATTTTTGTAAGACATTCCTCTAGTATAATATATATGTTTAAAACATATCCAGGATGTTTTATTGAAAGAAAGAAAAAGAAATATTGAAGGCTAATTCAAGTTGGGTGGGTGCCATGTTTAGAGAAGTTCAACTCAAATTAGAATGGATTGAAGTTTTCAATCATTCCCCCTTCATTAAGTGAAAAGTGGAACTGCTTTGTTTTGCTATATCTGTGGTTAGAACTGCTGGTAATGTAATTACACACAAAAATTCATGTAAATAGCTATCCCTCTAGTAATGGCACCAAACTGCAATTATTCCAACAATTCAATTTTTCTTAAAAATTGCAATGGATATTCTTTCTTTCTGCTCTCCTCTGAGCTCTTCATCTTCCAGATGCCAGTTGAAGTGAGAGGCAGACTCCAAAGACTGTTGGGCTTAATTCCAACTATCTCTATTTCATTAGTATAATGTCATCATTCTTAACTTTTTTTCTCACAATTCCATGAAACAGTTATATCTATACTATATTGCATTTTCTTGCACCCTGAACATGGAGTTTAAATAATCTGCTTCCTCTATAGGGCATCCTTCAAAAAATTTGGACCACAATGGTCACCTTGATCCTTGAGAATTTGTGGAGTAAAGCCTAACAAAGAAAGTTAATTTGGTGTAGTGGTTAGGCCAGGGTATCAGGCTAGAAACCAGAGACTGATTTCTAGTCCTCTCATAGATACAAAGTCATCTAGGTTGAGTTAGTTGATTTTTTCCCCCCTCATACTAGAGAAAAGGCAAGGTCACTTCCAAAAGTTTTGCCAAGAAAACTGCAGGGATAGTTTTCAAGCAATTCACAGGAGTTAATAAACTGATAAAATGTTTTTTCAGGAAGAATTGCAAAACATATCGGAGTTCAAAAATTTTCCCTTTGGTTGTTCATTAACAAACTGGGTTAACTACTTTACTACAAGCAGGGCAATCAATTAGACAAATATGATTTTTTTTCTGGGTTGTACTTTCATATTGCAGATGCATTGTCCTTTTTAGTCTCAGGTTGCCTGTGTTAGTTTGCTTGAATGCTGAGCATTATTATTTTCTCAAGATTTTGCATATCTTATTTGGCTTAGCCATGATAAAATTCATTATGTCAAAGCTGTATTACATAAATATTCCCATAAATGACCAAGTGGTCCTATTTAACCTATTAAATCGTGATTCCTATCAATCACAGTAATAGCCTGACTGGTATAGCATTAAAATTAGCAAATAAATAACCCAGCGTAAAGTATAGATCAAATTTGTCTGTAGTGGCATCTGACATTCAATGTATCAGCTCAAGTCTTTAAAGATTAGCTGTATAACAAATGTCTTCCACAAATCCTTGATTTGTGATGATCAAGTCTCTTCAAGCTAAAGCATTGTCATGTGCCTTTCCCCAACAGCAGGGTTTCCTATGATTGTGGGAAGAACTAACTTGTTCATCTCTGTCTCTTTTCCTAGAATAATGGCTTTTTAATAAAAAAAAAGTTTAAAATAGATGGGCAAAAAGAGAATCATATATTGTATGTAATATATTTTGCAACATGTTAAAACATGTCAGTTCAGCCTATTGGGAACTGATTAATTCCTTCTATTTTCATATAGATTGGAAATGTAGTGGTATTTTCAATAAACTGCAGGAAGTTAATGTCCTGTTTCAGAGCATGTATGCACCAGTATGATTTACAAGGGATTTATTGGCAGATGTCAAGCAGTCCAGTTTAAAGACAGGCTGTGCAAACTTGTGCATACTTTTGAAAAAGATACAGGAAGGTGAGGTCTTGCCTGACAGTTCAGTCTAGAATAAGACAAAGCTTGGTTCAGAGTAGCAAAGGTAGCCCATAATTGTCCATGAATCAAACACAAAGCTGATCCAGATCAAGACTTAGGGAGCAGAACAGGAAACAAGACCCAGGAATGCAGTTCCAAGGTTTGGAAGCTATACCCAGGTAAGTGCCTGGCTGTTATAGCTGCTCTTAAATAAACCAAATCCAGATATTGGTGCTCTTGCTCTCTAAAGCTGCCAAGCTTACATAATGATGAATTAGTGTAGTGGACTAAAAGACCTGTAAACTACCTGGTAACGCTGTGTATTCTATACCTCATAAATCCATTGTCTTTGTTAGAAGAAATTCTGGTCCACTTCTGTGCATGGGTTACCTAAGAATGACACTGGGGCTGCTGCTTGAAGAGGAAGAAGTTCATTTGAGAGCTAAGAGACTGCAGTTGAAGGTAGGCTACAGTTTGGGGTTTTGAGATAGGGAACATTTACAGGGAATGTTGAAGTGTTTATCTTTTGCTAAGTGTGCGGCTCTGGTGGGGAGATGACTCTATGTAATCTTACAGTTCTTCCTTCGATGTGTGCTTCGGGATGCCCTCTTTGTATGTGTTCCCAAAAGTGCTATACCTTAAAGTATTTGTCTTGTTTATTATTCTTTGAGAGAAATGCAGTCTTATCAGTTTCAGCTTGTCTGTCAATTATTAGGCTGACAGTTTAAATAATCTTCACTACCTTGTGTTTATCTCTGCTACATGGTTTTCTTCAGCTATTGGCAGGTCAAGTTGTTCATTCAAGAAGTTCACAGGGAATATGTGAATAAAATTATTTCTAAATTGATTTTCTCCACACATTTTCTTCTGGATGGTGTTGAGATTCAGGATTTTTTCCCCCAAACATCGATGGCTACAGAGTCTCAAAGTGGAAAATACCATGAAAACCCAGATTTCTAATTTGGCTTAGGATATAGGTCCTATATACAAAGCCCTCTGAGAACTTGGACACTAGGGTAAAATTGAAAGGAAAAATTAGAAGCAAAGAGCCTTTTGAACCATGAATACAAGCTATGTACAATATACAAGTCATGTAGAGTAGCTTGCAGACTTGCTGTTTCTGCCTGACTTTATATGGGGAGAAACATTGTATAGACCACAATTCAAATGCTGGGCAGGCTTGGAATAGAGAGCTTCTACTTTCTGAAATGTTAATTATTCCTTGAGTGAAGCTTAATTCTTATTAACTTCATTAATCTGTATATATAATTCTCTTGGTACAAGAGGCTTGCCATTGTCTTCAAGAAGAGATTGGACAACTTTTATCTGGAATGATATAAGGTCTCCTGCTTGAGCAGGGGTTTGGACTAAGGTCTCTTCCAACCTTGTTATTCTATGTTCTATATTCTTTTAAAATTCCCCAACTAGCCTATCAAACCAGACTTCATAACTTCCTAACAGCAAGGACAATTAAGCAGGGGAACAGCTGGCCTTCAGACATTGTGGGTGCTTCATCACTGGAAGTTTTCAAGAAGACCCTGGACAATGAAAATGGTATATATGAGCAGGGGGATGGACTAGAAGATCTCCAAAGTCCCTTCCAGCTCTATTCTGATTCTGATTCTGAATCAGAGGTAGGAATGCATTAACTTTAGATTCTGTAACTTCTATTCCATCTTGCCCGAAGGTTAAGATCTTTTTAGAAGTTTCCAACCACATGCCTTTTCCCATTAGATGCAACTGTAAGGTTTGTAGCAACTGTACATTATGGAACATGCATTCTAGATAAAAATAAAAGTGAAGATAACTATCTTTCTCAAGCAGTAAAAGTTCATCCACCTGATATCAATCAAGAGGAATAAAGGCAATTGACTTTATTTTTTATCAGCCAGGTAAAACAGCTCATTATGTCTGAATTGCAAAAGTTGATAGCAGTAATAATTCTTAAATATAGCAACATGATATGTTTTTAGAATCTGAAAAGATTGCAGTGAATTGTGCCGACCCAAGTGAAATCTGGACAGCTTTTAGCCAACCCCATTTGATCCCAACATTGGTTAATTCACCACACATACAGAAATCTACACACACCCTGCTTGGCTCAGAAACGTCTGCACAGAATGGATCAAAATGGCTCTGCAGAAGTGAAATACAAAACCCTTTGGTCGCTCCAGTTCATGTAAAGGCAGGAGAATCATTTCTAGCTGGCTGTGACTTTGAACAATAATCTGTTGTTTATGTCATGATTCCAAAACGATTATATAGTATATGCTTGTCACCTAAAGGCCTACTGGATGATCTACTGAATATACTGTACATGTCTCTTTAGCAATCACAGCACTTCTAGAAGTCCAAAACATGAACACAGAATTAAGCACATATATTTCTTGCTGAGTCTTTCAAATGAACATTTGAAGGTTGAGAATGAGGTCAGATAGTATGCAAGGTACTGGCCAAGCATGTGTCATCTGAGTTATGGCTCTATTGTTTGACGATCCTCTGGCTCTCTCATCCCTTTGTTAGACTTCCTACCTCTTTGTTTGTAGTTCCTCCAAATGGGCTTCTTAGAATCATAGAACTGAAAGATTTTTTCAACATCATCTCATCCAACTCTCTGCTCAGTGGAGGAGCCACCATAGCATCCCTGATTGATGACCATCCCTTCCTGTGAGAGGACATCCATCAAAGAAGAACACATCACTTTATGTGGCTATCTGTTGTCCAGCTTGAACTTGTTTTTTTGTCATCAGTTCTGATCCTGCCTTCCGGTGCAAGGATTTTTTTCCAAGAAGTTTTCATTTCCACAAATAGTTAATAGTTATAGTTAAAAACATGTGGAGAGCATCAGGTTAGTGAGGATTACTGCTATATGAAGGAAGCACCAAAATCAATTTTAGAATAATGAATAGTTTAACTACTGTAAAGAATTGAGAAAGGCCATCAAATGCTATTCCCAGTGCCAGTCTGTTTTATTACTTTTTCTCCCTCTTTGTGGCTGGGTTTTAAACCAAGCACTCTCTGTTGTTAAAATGAAATATGTGCACATTATAAATGAAAAATAAAAATAAAATAAAATTGTGGGAGGCAATTCCCCCTTCAGCAATTCCATCTCCGCTCTCATCTATCTCAAGGGAAAATATTCCCCCAAAGAGACCAGACCATTGTTAAGATGCTACTTCATATAAAAATGCCCAAACCTTTATCTTGGCCCACAAAAGGAAAAAAAAATAATATTTGCAACATTGTTCACTGATATTCTTTCATTATTTTAATAATCTCCATTCCTATCAAAATATAATTAAATACATGCGATGATCTAGCTAAACTGGATTCAGGATTAAGGGCAAAACAAATTAACAAATTCTTAGCTATTTCTCTGGAGTCAACTTTCTATTATTTTTCATGCTCTGCTCATTCTCATTAATTTTTTTTACTTGCAGCAGTCTTAAAGTAATGAAAATTCCCGCTTCATATTTGTAACTAATATTAATGACATTGCTTTAGCGAACATGTATGAGAGCAAAATAGTTCTCCATCTCTGAATCCACAAATTCAGATTTATACCTGAGAAAGAAGTATACTAATCCGTCATAGCTAAATGTGAATTTCTAATATAGAGATTTTAGTAAGCTGCATTGAAATGCATTATGAATTTCATAAATTCAATTCATTTGATAAATTGTTAATGGTGGGCTTTCTGGGCATTAGCATTTGGCAGTTGAACAAATCCTTCAGGGGGCTTGCTTATTTTTAAAATTTTTGGACCGCATTGATATATAACGTCAGGTCCAGGAAAAAGTGCTTAAGATTTTTTTTTAAAGAACTAGAAGACTTATATGAACTTTTTTTTTGCTAAGATAAGAACAGACAGAACTGATGATTTATGGATTTGGGGATTAAATAGGGCTAAAGAAGGAGGGGAAAGAGTAAAAGGGCAATTACTTGGTATAAAAAAGGGCAGAAGTCAAAAATGTTTTATTTTCTTTTTCTTTTTTCTTTTTTCCCCTATTTTTCCTTCTCCTTTTATATTTTCCTTGTATTGTGTATTCCGTATAAATTCACGATGTAAAACTACCCTAGGCATGGTACAAACCTTGATACTACCACTCTTCAATAGTAAAACAATTTTGGAGTAGAGAATGGACAATTCTGTCCATTTTCATTCTGTTCATTCAAACACATTCTAGTCCACCTCTATGTCGTTCTGCTATTATTATTATTTTTTGCAATTTTGCAAATTATCCACATGGTAATTTACTCTAAAACTGCACTTCTGTAAGCATAAATGATTTCTGATCTACCTATAAGTCTTCTGTAAACATGGCTGCTTCTCTGAGAAACTGTTTTGCTTTACTACGCTAGGATTTGCTATGATAGGATGGTTCCCTGTTTTGTACTGTAGCTTTGGCCATAGCATATGCTGGCTCAGGAATTCTGGGAGTTGAAGTCCACGAGTCATAAAAGAGCCAAGATTGCCTACCCCTGGCATATGGCAATGAAATATAAGCTTCCCCTGTGGGTTCATCACTTCTTGGAATACCCACATGATAATCTCAGTTTGCACAATCACATAGGCATTCCAGGAAATGTTAACATACAAGAATTTCTGTAAATGTCCCTGCACTTCTGTGATGACCAGAGCCTTTTAAAAATAAACAGAAGATTAAAGAACACCCCCCTCTCCCGAATGTTATCAATTTAATAAATAAAAATTAAAAATCATCTGATTCTCAATGAAAGTTTGATTTTTTTTCAGAAAATCAGATTTTCTCCTGATTGTCAGACTTTCAGAACTTGTGATAATGTTCAACCAAATAGAAGTGTTGTGCAGGATTATCAATACAAGTAGTTTTCAAGTTATGCCCAGTTGTTCATCAACCATTCAAAATTATGGCAGCACTGAAAAATGTGTGACTGGTCCTCAATGTGCTAGCTGTCATAACAACCGCCAGGGTCATGTGATCACAATCTGGGCCACCCCACATTTATGATCACTCTTTCACAACCGCTCCTGCTCCTACCACCACTTCCATCTCTGGCCACTTTGTTGCTTGGGAAGTCCTCAGCCAAGTAGCTATCAGGAATGGCTTCCATGGACTTTGGTCATGTGTGGGAGAGGTCAGTAGTGGGATTCAAATATGTGAACAACCGATTCTCTGTGTGGATGCCGTTTCCGGAAGTCTGTTCTGGGCCTGGGCAACAAAAAATTAACTACTGGTTCTGCCAAACTGGTGCGAACCGGCTGAATCCCATCACTGGGAGAGGTGCCACAGAACATTTGCATCTTGCTGGCTGGTGGGAGATTCTCACCAGCTGGCAATGCTTGTGGCATGGAGGACTCATGACCCCGGTTGTAGCTCTTTCCCTTCCCAGTGGAGTGGAGCATGCAGCTTCCTGTCTATGCTTCATAACATCTCCCCATGGCACCTGCCCATACTCCCTGGCACTTGCTGCTCATGCTCTCTAACACCCACCCTTAGCACCCAACCCCAGCCTGTAGTAAATCAGCCATCAGCTTGCTTGGCTGGAAATCCCACCTCTCCCCACATTACAGCCAACCAAGCGTCTTAATTACCCCCATGGTCCTAGGGTTATGATGGCAACTGAGACTGGCAAGTTTGCCGTTGTTAAGCAATGTGGTTGTGTGATGATCATATTTTATGACCACATCACTAAGCAGTGGAAATACCTGTACCAATTGCCATCATAACTTGAGGACTATGTGTACTGTCTTTCATGATAATGGGAATTTTTTAAAAAATCCCCTCTTTGCTCCGTGTTTGTGATGCTGAGACAAGAAAATTGCTGCATTAAAAAAAAGCCATATTACAACACAGCACATTAGCTTTTGAGATATTCCATTTCATTTTCAAAATTATTTTAACAAGTTGTTCATTTTACTCCACTTTGAATCTATAATCCATGACTATCTAAACAGTCTTGCCCATTGTATAAAGTTATGTACTGGAAACCTTAAAAATGAGGCATTTGAAAAAATCTTCACATGATCTTATTACTGTTTCTTATACGGTTTAGCCTGGAGGGAGTAATATCCTCTCAAGGTTTGTGCAAATGGTCTTTCAAAATTCTGCATTCAATTTTAGCATTGAGAAACTTGAAGGATTATTTCACCAAATTTCTCCAGGGGGACGAAAGTAACTCTCAGAGTTACTCGGGCATTGTCAGTAAAAATAGCTCTAGTTTTTCTCTCCTTGTGAGGTTTTCTTCTCTTTTTTCAGCTCTATCAAGTCTATTGAGCACAGTATAGAGAATAATTAGGGGGCATTATGGGAGAAAATGGCAAGAAAACACCTAGAGAAACAAGAGATTTGAAATACACAGCCTTCTGTTCTAGGGAGAGAGGATCAACCACATCTGGAAAGGGAGCATATTCAGCAGCTGTCTATTTGTTTACAGCCTTAAGTAGCTTGGAGGGGAAAAAAATGATGCTCTGGTGGTAGCTAACAAAAAGAGCAGAACTGCCCTTTCCAACACCACACATGTTGCTTTTCTCTTTTTCTAGATATATGTCAAATCTTCAAACAAAGCAAGATCAAAGACAAGACAAGCCATGGATTCAAGGAATGCTATTTTATTGCTGTAAGGTATATTAATGGAATCTTGAATATTGGTCCACTTCACTGGTCCTTAGTCAAGACAGACTATTCTTGTTTTTTCTCCTTCCGTAAGACTGAGCAATAATCCCCCCCCCTCTCTCTCTGGTCTTTTGAAGGACCAGAGTTAATTTTTTTTACAAGGTCTACCTGTCTAGCAGGGACATCTGTAGTGATGCATCATGAGCAAAAACAGCTGTTTCCTTGTATATATTTACCAGTGGCAGGTGATGACCACCTGCTATTCCCACATGTACAGGTAGTTCTTATTTAGCAACCACAATTGGGATCAAGCATTCGCTTGTTAAGCAAAGTGGTCACTAAGTGAAAAATCAGATAAGCATGACTGCACATACAATTTTACTTCTTGTACAGCAACAGAAGGATATGACAGCCAGGTTTGTCCAAACAGTGGGGACATTTTCTGGAACTGAAATCATGAGGAAGCCACATTTAAGGCATGACATAGATCAACAACAATAAATAATTACGAATTTTGTGATTTCATTCCATACAATTTGTTCACAACTTGCAATTGATGCAATAAATCAAATATTATTTTATAAACCCAACAACCATTCATACTTAGAGAAACATCTGACAATATTGCAATATTTCATCAATACAGAACACAAACAATAAATTAATGTAATTACAGTACAATGACCAAGCCTATACTTACTTACTAATAAAACAAATAAAAAGATATTTAAACTCTTGTAAAGGCCATCAGATTTTAACAGGGAAGCAAAGCAAAGCAAAGCAAAGGAATTTCAGAATTATGAGAATAGGTTCCAGAATGGTGAGGTCTGCACATCATGATGTTGGACCAGAAAAGAGAAATGGGAACCTACATAGAGGTACATTAAAAAAAACTGATAGGATAATAGGCAAAAATACCTGCAGATAAATTCAGGGGAGGGGTTCTCTAAATACAACTACTAGATGTTTGAATTGAGTTCTGATTTGAATAGGAATCCAGTGTGTGTGTGGGGGAAAACCCTGCATTGTAACAAAGCATGGGAATAGTACAAAAAATTCAGAACAGTTCTAGAGTAGGATCAGGGATGGGAAGAGGAATTGGGAACATGCACCAGGAGATTATTGCAGAAATCAAAGTGAAACAAACAAACATGAGCCAATAAACATCCCCTGGGTCCTATGAACACTCCTCCAATAAAATTTGGAGCCCATTAATGGAGTTCCCATTAATAAATGGGAACAAAATCACCTAAACAATCACAGCTCCAAGACTGTGAATAGAAGAAATTGGAACAAAATGGGAAGAAGGAAGTCAAGGAGAGAATGGAAAGGTCAATTGGTCCAAAACACATCCACCTCCATATTCAACTATGAGAGGACGAAACAGGAATAAAATCAAAGGCAGAAAAGTAGAAGAACAGTAAAGAGACAACCGGGGAAGTTTCCACAAAGGAAAAATTGAACCACTGGATTGGAGAAAAATTCTCCCATCCTCCACTCCTCAAAAGATTAAAAGCAAAAGACAGCGGGTTCCCTTTTTCAGTGGTAGATGGTGCCAATAGAGAAGGAATGGAAGAGAAAAGTTGATGAGGAGTCGTGACCTAAGGCTGAAAAATAACTCAAAAGAAAGCCTACTCTATCTCTTGCAATGATAAAAATAATCATCCATTAGTTATTCTGTGTGAGCCCACAGCTGGCAGGGGGTAGGCGAATGTTAGAAGAGCACTATCTAACTCAAACCCTTTTCGTCCTCATAACTGCAGAAATCCTGATCTAACAAATGAGTAAATATATATGCTGTACTATACATGCATGTACTGCACATGCAGAACTCTACTGCTCCAAAATTAACCTCTTTTTCCTTGCCTCTACATTAGTTGCACAGACTTTGTTTCATCCTTTGATGTTACATGGACAAAGGACTCCTAGTTTGAAAATGGATTAAATTTGCATGCAGCAATTTGAAACCAAATATTTCTATTTATTTTGCACTACTGCCAGATTAGAACCCACCCTGCTCCACCAGGTTTGTTAACAGAAATGTGGGATTCATAATTGAGACCAGAAGCTAGCTTGGGAATCGTCCACTTTTACAATGAAAATAGTATTTAGCATTTAGCAAGGTATTCCTATGAATGTTTACCCAGAAGTAGGTAGAAAGAGACAAAGCATAAAAATAGGAAGGGGTTTTCTGGAAAATAAGCTCACAGGGGTGATTTTAATTTCCCGTTTCACAGATGATGCTTTCAGTAATAAGAGAAGCACCTTCAGGAACCTAGCAGAGACTGCTGGAGAAGAAACAGGAGGAGTTAATACTGCTGTCTCATTGTGTAGGAACATTTTTTAAAAAATTCAATTCATTATTAATCACACCCATGTAAGATACTTTTTCATTATGCCGTTATGTTTATCACTCTCCACAACTGCCCTCCCCAAAGTGGATGATGATAAAAAAAAAATGCATTTTAAAGTGCTTGATCGGTAATGTTCATTTTACTTAGCCTTAGAATAGCTGGCAGCTCTCCAGATGAGTGGACTTCAACTTTCAATATTCCTGAGGCAAGCACAGCTACAGGTAGTGCTTGACTTATGACCTGAATCAGGACCCACTTAACCAAGATGGTTAAGTGAATCATGCATGAGTTTAGGTCTGTTTTTACCACAGTTGTTAAGCAAATCACTGCAGTTCTTAAGTGATTCCAGCTTCCTCCACTGACTTTGCTTGCTAGAAGCTAGCTGGAAAGGTTGTAAATGGTGATTGCATAACCCTGGGATGTTGCAGCTGTTGTAAATGCATGCCAACTGCCAAATTTTGATCATGTGACTATGGGGATGCTGCAACAGTCATAAGTGCAAGGGCCAATCATAAGTCATACTTTTCAATGCCATTATAACTCAATCGCCAAGCAAATGGCTATGAGTTGAGGACTGCCAGTATTGCTAAGAATTTAGGGAACTGATGCTCTCATCTAGAAGGCATCTAGATTTGATAAGTTTGCCTTACAATGTGATTTCAAATTTTCAGAACTTTCATTCCAGGAATAATTTGAAGGTGAAAAAAGAGATTCGGGGCAGGGTAACAAAGCAGATGGTGGAAAATTTAGATTCCTTGGCCATGCTTGAACCCTGAAACTGGCATATTATTTTCCCACAGACATACACATCCCAATTCACTGTATGCCTTGGCAACTGCTATCCCCTGCACCCATACATTTATATTTCATATGTGATAATGCACCATATATAATTTTAATTCGGACAGTACTGCTATTCAGCAGTCCCAAAGAATCCTGCATTTGCATCTCATTTAAACTTGTGAGGAGTCTTATTAGCATTAGTTACTTTTGAGCTTTTTGTCCTCAGTAGGTTAAGGACAAGTCAAAAGTCTATCTTGTTAATATGGAACAGTAATTGGATATGTTGCATTCCAATAGGTGAAGGCTTTGGGTGAAACCTGCTCAAGCCACAATTCTGGCTAATTAGCAAAGGTTAAAGAACTAAATATGAACAGTTTTTCCAGTGTTTAATTTCAATGGTCCTTCCTGAGTTTTAAAATTGAAAACTGTAGCAGAGTGACAGGGAAAAGGACCTGAAAGTGAAAAGCGCGTACATATTTCAATAATAGTAATAACAGTAGCAGTAATAATATTACAATGGCTAAGGCCATTGAGAGGACAGGCCTTGAACTCAGAAATCATCTTTAGGCAATGATGGTTTTTTGTGGATCAGTGTCATCTCTTGCAATGAATAACTCCCATGCTCCTCTAAACTTCCTGGCCTGGATGTACTACTATGTTTCAGCAAACATAGCATTTCAGGTTATCTAGAGACTTTGAAGTAATATAAAGCCAAGCCAAATTCCACCAAGCATTATTTATTGTCAGAGAAACACAGGGAAGAATAATCAGTTCAGAAGCAAATACACACATGAAGGTCAGGGTCCAGGTAACAAGTTATTAAACTACAATGGAGTTGTGGAAGGAGTGAATGTGTTAGTCTGGGCTCAAGTCTCAGGGTTATCTAGTCTTACCCTTTCCCAAATAACAAACTTCTAGCAGTGAACTATTCCCTCTATATAATTTTCACACTAGAGTTACCGCTACTCTGCTTTGGTGAGTGCATCACTCTCTCAAGTCTGTTCTAGCTACAAGATTATCCAGGGATACTATGCTACTCTTCAGTAGACTTTTTTTTTAGTGCTGTCAGATCTGATTTGTCAAATGTCCACCAGTTGGCAGCAAAAAATACCCAAAGTATATATCTTTGCTGCCACCTTGTGATCATCTGTGGTTTGCCAGTCCAGACCTCACAGCCTATTCTTGCTGCTCCGGTAAGTATTTTAGTTTCTAACATTCAGGTCAGTGCTGCCAACAATTACGTGGTTTGGGGGTTTCACTGACTTGTGAATAAAGTCCTTGTTTAGTTAGGATTTGATTTGTTTTAAAATCTATTTCCATTTTGTTAAATCCTTTGATGTTTTATTTTTTCAAATCAGCAGCTTGCTAAATTCTTGATGTGCTTGTTTCAGTCTGCCTTCAACAAACACTCTTGCTAAGAAAGGGGAGTGGAAAGATGACAGGCTTCAGTTATGGAAGATGCTAGATCTATCAGCAGTATAAAAATCAGATGTACTATCATGCCAATAATGAATATTATTAATTTTTAAAATGTTTTAGGTATATATTCTAAAAAAAAGCATTGTTTTAACTCTTGAAAAAAGTGGCCTTCCATTTTTTTACTTGGTGTTAGAATTTTTGAATCTAAAATTCCTAAAATAACCAGATTAGAGATGAAATGAAATTTCACACATTTCATTTACGTGTAAGCTTCATGCTAGAAGCAAATGTAATACCTTTATTCTGGCGGTGAATCAAAATTTAAAAAAATAACTTTCACCTAAAAAAAGGTATGATCTTCAAAGACAGAGTTATATAAGTTTATTTTCAGCTAATGCATTTTATTTGTACTCAAGAAATGTTAAAATGTGACATAGGGAAAGAAAAAAATTATACATGCTAGCTGTACCATTATTTATAACAAGTTTCTTTTAACTCCTCATGATGTTTGGATTGTAAAGTTGGCAATGACCAAACTCCCATAATACTTGCCTCTCAGCAGGTCATAGAAAATTTCATCTGATCTTCTTCTAACAAATTTTTAAATAATCTCATTGGGGAATCCACAAAAATAAAAAGGGTAGTGTTGCCTTGACCCACTTAAAAGCAATCCAAAATAATGACATACTTTCTGGAAGGCTTTGTATGATTCTCATCAGGAGACAAGTTAGCAAATTCAAAATTGCCTTGCTTTGGCAAAGATACTAGCAAGCAGCCGCTAATGATTGCATGCCTAATGGAAGCATCTTTATCGTATCTACTGGTAAACCCTTCTAGACAACATTTCAGAAATAGTACATTCACGAAAATAGCTCTTTACTGTTATTTCATTCCTACCATTTCTTTGTCCTGAGTGATCAACAATGAAATGGAAAACACCTTCTTTCACTAAGAATAATGGAGAAGCATCTGCTCTAGGACTACAGAAACTAGCATTTGAGGTACATCAGTGAAGATACCAATTTTCCAGACTTGAATATAACCTGAAGTGTACTTTACACACCTATTAACTCAGGAGGAACTAAAGATAGATGAGCTATCCTCTGACTGACTCAGAAATCAATGGAAATAATTCAAATCATTTCCCAAAGCAATCAAAGGCTCAGGTATAACCAGCCCTACTATTAGCCAGATGAGGCAATACATTTAAGGTCTTACTAATCAGCAGCAAATTGTTATCCTTTGGTTAATCTGTTACTGTTTTTGATGCAGAAGGATACTTGTGGGTATTAGTAATGACCTGATACTCTACAGGTTCTATAAATTTCAACTCAAATGGACTGCATTGGAAAACATTCTTTAGGTGGGTAACTTATTGATTTAGCTATATTTGCAAACCATCTCCTCAAATGGCTTTACATTATGTTTTTCTAGTATTTCCTGGATAGATCTACAGTAATTTTTATACTCTGAATGTGCCCTGCGGCTGGGAATATGCAAGGAGCTCAAATGTTTGGGATTGCTTCTTTATTGCTTGTTTGATTGATTGTAGTAGGACAAAAGAAGTTGTGATATCAAGCCTTAACAATGACAAGTGGGGTTACTTCTAATTATTTCTTTACCTATAGATAGAATCTTGCTAGATTTTGTCTATAAGCAACTATTTGCATAACTATAGATATAACTGAAAATTGCTAGAGTGAAGCTGTTTTAACCCTCTTCTTGTTGACTAAACTTTCCAAGCTCCACAATCTCTTTGCTCTCTGGAATACAGCCTCTCCCCTTTGGGAATCCAGACTACATTTCACCACACTAAGTGACATCTTCTGCTTTTGGAAATGGTCAAAATAGCTTCTGTCCTCTTCCTAGAGATGGGACACTAGTCTTTTCTGGCATTGGGACAGAACACCCTAGCCCAAGAAGTAAGAAGTGTGGTTTCAGCAATAGAAGACGGTCCTCATCCATTAACCAGACATCTATTTCAGACTGAAGGTGGGATATAAATGCAACCATGGCAAATGTGCAGATCTTTCAACAGGCTTTGCTTCAACACAGATTCAAGCAAAATGTCCCTTTGAAATACCTCTAAAAGCAAAGTGGAGTCATGTGTCATAACATAACATATAAGTTGTGGCGGCTCAGTGGTTAGAATTCAGTATTGCAGGCTAACTCTGCCGACTGCCAAGAGTCCAATCCCAACTGGCTCCAGGTTGGCTCAGCCTTCCATCCTTCCGAGACTGGTAAAATGAGAACCCAGATTGTTGGGGACAATATGTTGACTCTGTAAACTGCTTAGAGAGGGCTGTAAAACACTGTGAAGTGGTATATAAGTCTAACTGCTATTGCTATTGCTGTTCCTCTAACCCAGAGGTCCCCAACCTTTTGGGCACCAGGGACCGGTTACATGGAGAGAGGTTTTTCCGTGAACTGGAGGGGGCATGGTTTTGTGTACTGCCTGCATCCTGTGGATGGGGTTTTCCTTGTTTGTGCAGACTGATTGCTGGCATGCCATGGCCCGGTACTGGTCCATGGACTGTGGGTTGGGGACTCCTGCTCTAAACAGTGGGTTGTAGCTACATATTTCACTAATGCAACTTCTATGCATGTGCAAAGCATGTGCAGAAGCAGCACTATATTTGGGAGGAATATCTGCCAGTTAAAGCAGCCGTCTTCATATTTTATATCAAGATGGAGCAATGGATCTCTGTGAATACTCTGCTGAATTGTGGTACTATGATATCTCCCCGAGGCAAATCAAAGCAATGTTTGTGGCTCTTTTGAAAGTAACAATCTACTGGATCTGACTTGAGGACATGTAATTTGCAGTTTACAAACTGGACCCAATTGCAGCCCCTTTTCCACTGTTTATGCTGCTGCCCTTTTAGTGGGCAAACCCTCTGAACTGCAATTTGTTTTTCTTGCTTCTCTTCCCCATGCTATAGTGGCTCTCTTTCTTCTTACCTTGCCTTGCCTCACTCTTGAGTCCCCAGCAGCTGAGCAAATTAGAAGTGACCCTCCTGAATTGTCACCTGTTGTCCTCTTCTTCTTTTACCCCTTCTCCTGTCCATGTTTTTCCATTCATTATTGTTTTTTTTTTAAACTGCTGCACATATTGCACATATTCAGCACATATTGCAATTCTGAATTTGTTTTTTCTTAAAAAATGGATCTTGCATCAAATGGGGAATGTGTTTTTTGTCTAGGCAGTATATGCTGCATTAGAATTTGTAGAATCTAGTTCCTTGACTATACTATTGTTTAACATTGTCTTTTAGCCCCTTATTCCTCTGTTAATATTTATGCTGACAGGCATTATTGTTTTGTCATTATACATGACTATGGCCAATTTCAGCGAAACCATGTGTATCTCATATCATCTAGTTCTCCCATTCAGACTGCTGACTTTGATTCTGCTTTACTTGATGCTATTCTTCTGCCCTCTGCTGTCTCTCTCATTAAAATCCATTCTTATTTGTCTGGCAATCTAGTCTTTTAAAGTTATTTCTTTTACTTTTTTCTTTATCTTCTTTTTTGTCTGCTCAGAAACTGGACCCAACCTGGAATTGGGTGATGTACTTTCTTGGCTCCCAAGAATCTCTTCAGATTGAGGAAGATCTTCTGGTTGTTCCTTATGCCTTCCTTTTTCTTCTTGACAACTTAGCCTATTCTATTGAACATATAGGCAAAGGTACTGGGGGGGATGTAAAATTGAAAAGTATTAGCGGACACATAGGTCTCCTTCTGTATTACAACAAGTAGTCTGATCTTACCTTGAATCAGTGTGAGAAGCAGACAATACATCTAAGTAAAAACTAATATACCTGAGAGATTATTGTCTTTAAACAAAACAAAACATTGGAATGTAACATACTGTAAAAACAAGGCAAGAAGAGAAAGGATTGGAAAAGGGAGAAAATTTGATATACAAAGAAAGGTAAAATAAATTATTTTCAAGAGAGTATCATCACATGCAGTATTACTGCAAAAGCAGTCTTGGATAAGAATGAGAAATTATTATAGTAACAATGAATATAAACATCTAATTAACATTTTCTAGGTGTTGACTATAGTAAAGACATGACAATCACCTCTCTTTCCATTATTTCCATTTTTTTCAGGCATTCAGAAGATTGCAACACATTATTGCATTCATTATCCTGATTTGAGTATGCACCCTCAATTCAAAATGTTCACTTCCAAGACATTATATGAACAAACGTCAGATGTACTGTATTATTCTAAATGTTATTCACTGTTTCCAGTGTGTGTACTGTCCTTCCAATACACTGACTCCTGAAAAGCATATGCAGAAGCTTTGAAATAGAGACTGGGCATATTAATTGTATCTGTCTTATTGTGAGTTAGAGTCACCCCCACTTGCACCCATTCTGAGCCAGCTTTAGGCTTTATACATAATTGGAACAAACTAAGAACATTTTTTTAAAGGGAACTGTGCTAGCATCTCTAGTCAAAAACAAACTTTATTGGAGGAAGGAGAAACTATTTATCCTCCAAATATTGCTGAACTCCCAGGAACTCTACCAGGAAAGGCAATCAGTTTGTAGGGATTATGGGAGCTGTACTCCAGTTTCAACCTTATCAATAAGGAATATCCTCCCAGAGGAGTTGTGTTTAGACCCTGCTCTCTCCACCTT
Source organism: Protobothrops mucrosquamatus (assembly GCF_001527695.2). Lineage (NCBI taxonomy): Eukaryota > Metazoa > Chordata > Lepidosauria > Squamata > Viperidae > Protobothrops > Protobothrops mucrosquamatus. Next base: position 61,444 of record NW_015387884.1, on the reverse strand, counting down.
TAGAAAGTCTGAAAAGATCCAATTCTTTAATCCAACTTTTCAAGATCAGTCAGGTTATCATTTGTAGTTTAATATATTGCTTATTTTTTATTTTAAATTGCCTGGAGATAAATATAATACATGTCATTGAGATCTCCAACACTAACTCTTATTATGATTGGGTTTTGCATGCCATACTAAGACATATTTAGCTTTCACTATGGTTTTTAAGTCCTAAGTTATGGTTGTAAACTATATTCAATTGTTTGATACATCAAACCAAGTCAAAACTAATCAGTGGCTTTGGTGGTTTTGACTTGGTTTGATGTATTAAACTATTGAACATACCAGTGGCTTGGTACAATGTGTGAACCCTATAACAGCTGTATTATATTTGCAGCAAAACCATCCCTACCCATACAATGATTTAAAAATGTCCTGGCATTAAGCAGAGGGCTAACAGCCAATGTGACTACAGTTTCACACAAAAAACCATAGCATAATTTCAGTGTCATCTCACAGCTGCTGTAAATCTAGAATCTGTAGTGCAGAGCATAATATAACACATGTATTGTCCAACACAATTACTTTTTTTTCCTGTAAATTGCTTTAACATAGCTAGGCTAAGGTATATTTGTGGTAACACTGAATTGATTTTCCATGTGAATTGAGTTGTCTAGTAAATAAATCAGACTATCACTTCTCTTGCCAAAGGCACCCAGCAGAACCAATATATGCATTTGTTATATCACACTTAAGGAATCAATTCTAATATTTTTACAGATGTGTGGAACCTTACACATCCAGCAAAAATTACAGCAGTTTCTCTTCAGCTTCAAGAATGTGTAAATAAATCCTGTGTAGATGTGGTTAAAGACAATAGCCTGCAATTGCCATGAATTGGAGTATGGTAGAATGTGAATTGAGGTGGTATAAAATGAAATAAATAAAAATCCTCTATGCATAAACATTTCATTAATGACAGCAAACACTTCATTTTTTTAAGTTGTCCATCATTCAATCTCCTAAGTCATGTCTTCTCGTTTTTATGATATTCAGGCAGCATCTAGTCAGTAAGATAATCTATCCTGTTTAAATGGAGGGATTTAAGCATTCATTTTATTGATCTATTGGACTGGATATCAGGCTTCTTAAAAGTATTCATACACTAATACAGTACTGCCATAGTGTTTTGGAGCAGAGAAAGAAAGAGAGAAGCAACATGACTTAGTTGCCAGAGGTTTAATAGCAGATAGTGTGTTAAACCTAGAAAAAGGAAATGAGAGGTTGCATATATATATATATATATACCACTAAAGTCTGCATTAAAACATATGGCTAAGACCTTGTCATATTGGAAGGTAATTAGGACAGGAAGTACCAGCTTAAAAATGGTTGGGAAGGCAATATTCATGCTCAGACTAGGAATGCTTCAGTGGTGGGATTCAGCCAGTTCACATATTTGTTGCCCAGGCCTAGAATGGACTTCCGGAAGTGGCATCCACACAGAGAATATATTTGAATCCCACCACTGGAATGCCTACAGGGTATAGTCATAAAAATCAAGCAGATGGTATGATTAGAAATAAAAAATGGGTGGAGCTTCAACTGCATTATTATAGCCAAACATCTTGACTTTTAAAATCATATCTTGTACTAACCACTTGCTCAGAAATAAGAATAAATTTATGATTTAAGAAAATTTAGACAT
>NW_015387884.1:54753-58680 GCF_001527695.2 Protobothrops mucrosquamatus | reverse complement strand
CCAATGTGATTTGGCAGGCAGTTGAAGGTGCTGTTTATCAATTAAAAAGCCCCAGGTGGCATAGAGCCCAGCTATTTATGGAACTGCCTGTCTTACATGGGTTCTGGACATCCTATGTAATCTTGCAGAGTGCAGGATTTCTTGGTCCTTTGATTAAAAAAATATCACATTTTTGGACTCAGGAAGACTTTGCTTTCTCTCTCATGGTGCCTGCCTTCTGTACTCAGCTCTCCCCTCCTGAGATCTGTAAGGTTCCCACATTCTGGAAAGTCTTAATGAAACTATCAGATTGTCAGTGAGGAGGTGAAACACAAGTTGGGAAAAACAAAAGTTGTGTTTTTATCGATTCTTCAAGGTGTCACAGATGGCATAAGAAGAGAGAATAGGATTTTATAAGTGAACAACTAGCTACATAAATGTTGCTTCTAGGAAGGGTTTGGATTCCTCCAGTCATGTCTCCTGGAAAGAAATGGACTATATCTCATGAAGACTGGGAATGATGTACCTCACCAAACTCATCAGGAGGACATTAAAACACAGGAAAAAAATAGCAAAGTGACAAATGTTCTATGGAGAAGTGTATAATGCTGGGAAAAGGGAAGGAAAGAGTAGAGGACAACCAGCAGCAAGGTCAATAGACTCAATTACAGTGGTGATGGGTGCATCATTGGAAGACATGAAGGATCAAATTGAAGACAGAGCCTCTTAGATCTCTGTGATTGCTAAGAGTTGACAATAATTTGATGACAGATGAGATAAGGTAAGGTAAGGTAAGGTAAGGTAAGGTAAGATAAGATAAGATAAGATAAGATAAGATAAGATAAGATAAGATAAGATAAGATAAGATAAGATAAGATAAGATAAGATGAAATTTATTATCATTTTTTACTGTGGGCACACTGTTGCCTGCTCTCAAAAGAAAGCATATATCTACCCATTGTCAGAAACCATTTCTTTCCTGGGGGGGGACCTATTTTGGTTTTTTTTTTTCATTCTTTCTGTGGGTTCTGCCATTCTGAGGAGGAGGGGGAAGGCTCTCTGGGATGCCTTTTGCTTTGCTACAATGTATCCTCTCTACTGTTTCTACACAATTACTCTTTGAACTGTCTCTCCCTTGGTGTGAGAAAGGAATGTGCCTCTGGCTATCTGGCTTATCTCTCGCGGTGGAAGAGAAAGATACGAAAACCCAACAAACATCTTCACAGGCATGGGAACATTATCAGCTTTGTTCCCATAGCGGACTTAACACCTGGGGATTGGCTCATTTGAACTGACCAGATGAACTATTGGGGTGGGATTTGCTTGGGACTCTTTTAACGTATTGATCTGAACAGGAAACCCTCAGATCCTGCCTTCTATGCCTGCTATCAGCTTCTCCTAATAAAAGTTCCTCTTGGAATGAAACTGTTCCAAGAGTCCTGCTTTCTTGGGATGAGGTTTTGAAGTGGGCCCTGACACCCATACACATACATAATACAAATATGCATGTGCTATATACATACATACATACATACATACATACATACATACATACATACATATGCAATAAATTAGTAGGGGCTCAGATTCAGATATATTGCTCAGATTGCAACCAACAATATAAGAAACAATGGACAAAAGAAAACTTAATGATTGGGAGCAAACTATTATAGCAAGGACCACAAAAGGTACCAAGTAAAATCTCAGATGTTTCTACACTAACGCACAGACAATGGGACACAAACAGGAAGGATTCCATGTCCTAACACAGAAGGAGAAATCTAATGCCACAGGCTTCAGTGAAGATTGGTGGGATGATTCATATGATATGATTGGAACATGACCTTGGAAAGCTACAACATAGTTAAACACCAGAAAGAGTAGGGGTAAGATTGCACTGAGCATAAAAGAAAGCATATGTCAGCATAGAAATTAATTAATTAATTGGAGCATCTTAAAACTCTTAACAGTGTTTGTCAGTTGGTAAGAATAAAGTTGGGATAGAATAGAGAAGAGGGATACAAAAGTAAAATCATAATGGAAATTAAGTCTGGACTGGGAGCTGCAGACTGATCAGACAGGCAAAAGATATGTCTAGAAAACCATAGAAATGACCTTGGAGAAGAAATGTGGTGATTAGAAGGGGAAAAAAAGAATTAAGCTTGGGAAAGAAAGGAAGCATTAGAAAGAAACTTAGCTCCCTTTGGTATAAAAGGGAGGGAGAGGAAAAGACTGTCAGGCTTTCAAGATATTGTTGCTATAACCTTTTTATTGTGGAGAAAATTGCATGGGAAAGAGAAATTGCAAAGAATTCCTACTACAACGAGAAATGAGATAAATTTGGAGAGATAATTGTGGATCCACACAGGGTGTTCTAAAAATGCTGGGGGGAAAAAAGGAAATATATAGGAAGAAGGCTTCTTTGATTAGAGAAAAGACACTACCTACATTTATCGGTGACTGGAAAGTTCTTATGGACTTTTTGTGTAAAAATGAAAACAAAATTGCACTTGTGATTTATGGTTTTGATGATTTAACAGAATAGATTATAGAAAGAAGAGTATTATGATGTAACTTTAGAGAAAGGTTAAATTATAATTATACTTATAAATGCTGTGAAGAATAACAGAAGCCACTTCTTTGTACTTTTTTTCCTTTTCTGTTTTTCTTCAACTTTTTCTTTTTTGGATTTTTTGCTTTCTCTTTGCTTGCTTGCTTTTTCACTTTTCTACCTTGCTTTCCATTAGCATGTATTAATTTTTATCTTCTTTTCAATAAAAATCATGTATAATGAAACATATATAAGAAGGAGAAGAAGTACTTAACCCAAGAAAGATATGTCAGTTGTCAGAAACTATAAATATTGTATTGGAAAGATAAAAATGGAAAACAAATCAAGGTTTGCAAATAACAAAAAAAGGGCGGGGGCTAAAACTTCCTCCCCTACCGGATCTACCAAAGCTTTGAAGGGTATGTCAGAAACAAGAAGAAAGCAAAACGTAAATCTATAACAAGGGTGAATAGGTAACCTATGGTAGTGAGAAGACAGAATATTTATCTTCCCTCAGAAGGGAAAATAAGGGGAAGTCCTAACTGAACATTACTGAGCAAACTAGTAAAAAAAGAGAGAGCTACAATACAGGATTGATGAGGAGAATATAAAAGAACACCTAATTCAGTGGTTCTCAACCTATGGGTCGCGACCCCATTTGGGGTCGATCGACCATTTCACGGGGGTCGCCAAGCAAGTCTGTCCGCCATTTTTTTCCCCTTTTCCGGCGGGTGCCTTACCTCCCTTGGGCTGGGCCAGCTGGTGGTAGGCCTGCTCCGTCTCTGCCGCTTGCCAGCTACGCCTCAGCCGGCGCAGGGGGCGGAACCACGCATGCGCGGTGCTCCCAGGCAGGGAAAGTCCTCGACTTACGACCAGTTTAGTCCTCGACTTATGACCGGTTTAGTCCTCGACTTACGACCGGTTTAGTCCTCGACTTACGACCGGTTGGGGGTCACGGCATTAAAAAGGTTGAGAACCACTGACCTAATTTAAATGAATTCAGGGTCTTCCGAACTACCAGAGATACATCCTGGGCTTCTGAAGGAATTAACAATTGTTAACTATAATATGTGCTAACTCATGGCAATCTGGTAAGTCCCAGAAGTCTGAAAATGGCAAATGTCTGTTTTCAAAAATGGGGAAGGAGGAGAAGGACCTGGAAAATTATAGAACTATCAATTTGACATCTATACTGGACAGAGTCCCTTAGCACAGTGGTTCTCAACCTTTTTAATGCCGTGACCCCAACCGGTCGTAAGTCAAGGACTAAACTGATCGTAAGTCGAGGACTAAACTGGTCGTAAGTCGAGGACTAAACCCGTCGTAAGTCAAGGACTACCCAACCGGTCGTAAGTCGAGGACTTTCCCTGCCCGGGAGTGCTGCGCATGCGTGGTTC
>NW_015387884.1:16810-52801 GCF_001527695.2 Protobothrops mucrosquamatus | reverse complement strand
ATTATCCAAGTTAGAGTAGAGTCCAAAATAAAAAACAAGCTTCCAAGGTTGGTTCGTCTGCTTACAAATAAAACTCACAGTTAACTTTAAGTTGCAGCAGTGGCGGCGGCTTCTAGCTTCGCCGAAGCGAAGGCGTCCTGGATTGCGGAGAATCCTCGGGGCTCCGGAGGAGTTCTCACCTACATCGTCCATATAGGACGACTCGGGAACTCAACTCCTACCCCGGGCAGCTCACCTATCCCCTTATGCCCAGGGGAAAGGTATCAGGCCATTTGACAGCTGGTGCTGGCTGTCAAAACGGCTTTTACGCGAAACAGGCGGGAGGCAGCAAACAGCTGCGACCGACGAAGTCGCCTGCCACCGGAAGTCAGATAGAGTCTTTATTAGCTGAGTGACTGTACCCAGAGAGTATTCACAAATGGCTTTATATAAGGTTTGATAGTATTATCAGTTGGAGTGCCACAAGATTTGCCCTGAGCCCTGTGTGGTTGAATATGTTAATTAATTACATAAATGAAGGATTTAAAGGATCATTATTAAATCTGAAGAGGACAAAATGGCTAATGCTTTAGAGGAAAAAGAGAACAGTCGAAGAGATCTTGACAGGCTCAAACAGTAAGCCAAAATGAACAGGATGAAATTTAATAAGGAGAAATGTAAAATTTGCATCTGGGGTGACAAAAATAAAAATTTGAAGTATCAGATGGGAGGCCCCAGTTTTGGCAATAGTGCAAGTAAAAAGAGTATCCTCATAAATCATAAGTTGAAGATTAAGTAACAATATAATGCAACTGCTGAAAAGACAAATACTATTTTACAGTGCTTTTTTTGTAAAAAAAAAAAAAAAAGTGCCAGAACTCACACACGTCATACAACCCGCCTTGCCTACCCTACAAGGTTCCATCCAAAAAAAGGTGCCAGAACTCCGTTCTGGGCGTTCTATGACAAAAAAAAGCCCTGCTATTTTATATATATAAAGGGGAGCACAGAATCATACCACAAAAAGCAATTGTCCTAGCCTACTTTGCTTTGAGCAGCATCTACTCAGAATAGGTGTCCAGTGTAGGTACCTCAGTCTAAAAAGGAAAGCACGTTTTGAGAAGAGCTACAAAAGATTTGAGACTATAAACCAAATCCTGTACATAACTGTTAGAGGAACTGGGTGTGTTTAGTGTGCAGAAGAAAAGAATGAGAGCAGTCTTTAGATATATGCAGAATAGCCACATAGAGGCACTTGTTTTTCTATTGTTCCAAAAGGTAGGATCAAAATCAATGGGTTAAAAGTACAGTGAAGTAGATTCATGTTCAACATTTGAAGAAATTTCTAGATGGTTAATGCTGTCAACCAGTGGAAAACACTGCCTCATTGAGTAGCATGATTCCCTTAACTAGAGGTCTCCAAGCAAGGTAACCTTCTGTTCAAAATGCTTTAGCAGATCCTGCACCAAGTAGTGGATAGATTAAATTCTTATGAGATTCCCATTTATCTCTATGATTATATGACTGAACAAGACAATAGTAGATACTTATAGTGTCTAGTAGAGCTGAGCAGAAGGTTTCTGGAAGAAAGCTATGCTGGTTTATTACCATAATAAAGGTTTGCTTGACTGGAAGAAAGCATCCCTTGTGTAAAAACTATGACTAAGAATTTCAGGGTGAGGGGACCTTGTACCGGTTTTTATCAGCCTTTGCTTTGACAAGTCTGCACCATGCTCATCCTCTCAGATGCAAGTGTCTTCCAATAGATGGTGCCATTCTCTCCCTCCCCCCACAATATCTGTCCTCCATTCAGCAGTTGTAGCTGTGAGTCAAACTCTTCCCTCCTGAAAAAAGGATTGAGTGGCTCTGTAGTGGCAGATTTTGAGACAGGATCTAATCAACCACTTGGTATCTGGTGCACAACCATCACTGGGATTTCCAACTGTAGTCTTTGGGACTTGAACCTGAAGGGACCTGAACATAACTAGAAGGGCCTGGTAGTTATAGGAAGCCAATAGCTGTGCTGGAGATGTGGGTAAGAACAACAAGGAGATTTCTGCAGGTCTTGAGAACGCTGGGTGCTGCTGATTGTTTCCTACCATTATGTTGTACAGACGCAGCCAAGACTTCAAGTTATTTGAAGACACTTATATTGATTTTGCTATAGCATAAAAGGTCAATTTAAGGCAGAGATTGTTAGCAAAAGGGGACAATAGTATACACATTTGACAGAACAAATACTCCTAATTATACTTTCAGGAACAAGTATATTACATCACAAGTGTAAATTCTGAGTAATAGTAACAATACTATCTGGTAATTATTGAAACAACAATGAATTGTTTCTCAGTGTGTACATAGCCACATAATGGTTTCTGAAATCATGCCATCTGGAAAGAAGGGCTATTTTGACATCTGCATATGAATAGGCTGTCATCAGTCTAGCACACATGAAATCTCAAATGATAATTGAGCAACAATTGAATAGCAAAACAAGCCTCACTGATCACTGATTTTTTTTCTTTTTACATCTATAGCAGATTTTTCCTCAGCCCTAGCCCAATACCTTAACCATTATACCACTATGGCTCTTATAGATTCCGTATTTAACAGAAGCATTTGCATAGATCAATTCACAAATCAAAATTGTAACTTCCTTATTACTATTTTGGGAATGGAGTTTCATGAAGGAAAATTTGTGGTTTGTTTTTCTCCCATTCCACCTTTAATGGAATGGAATTGTAAAAAAGGAATAGAGTGTCTTGAAAGATCTAAAGAGATGAATGCTTACATTTAAAATGCTAGACTCTTACTCCAAAGTAGGCACATAGGTGCATATTATTCCCTCAGCCATCATAGCTTACATAAACATGACTAATATCATATTCTATTTCTCTTCAGATCAATTTATTTAGTGTAATAAAGCTATTTCTCCTACACTTTCCAATTTCCTTTTTGGAATAAAAGTACTGTAGCTTCTCAACAAAACTTTCAATCAGATAAAAATAGCTTTGTAAGACTGCTCCTTCCTCCAGGCCTACAGATTAACTAAATATCATTTTCCAAGTGGTTAGAAATGAAAAAACTTAAAATACTGCTTCCATTACTATCCCACGTAGATGACATCTTCAGCTGCTAAAACTGCAAATATTAAATAATGGTGTGTAAGTATGAGCAAAAAAAAAACCCAGCTCAATTTCAGCTTTTAATTTTTGTTACAGGAAAGTCAATTAATATTAGATAACATATCTTACAAAATTTAAGCGGATGTTTGTAATTTGTGATTGATTGTGATTGTTAATCACAAACTAGGCTTGGACTTCAGTAAAGCTGAGAATCTAGGAAAATCTCATATGGAAAAAAGAAAAACTAAGGAAACAACAACAAAAAAAATCTGCCCACTTTACAAATACAGGTAATCCTTGCTTAGCAATCACTTAGCAATCACTTAGCAATCACTTAGCACATTGAAACTTGTGATGGCATTGAATGAGTGGCACTAATAACCAGTCCTCAGAGTTTCAGCTGCCACATCACCCCTATAATCCGGGCATTTGGCAACCTGCTCTCAATTGCAGTGTCCCACAGTCATGTGATTGCAATCTGAGACCTTCCCTGCTAGCTCCCCCAAGCAAAGTCAATAGGAAGATGGCAATAAAAGTCAAAGACACTCTGGTAGATCTCTTCCACTTAGCAGCAGCCACCCACAAACCCAAAATCACTTGCATGCATCATTGCAACACTTACATACAGACACTCTGGCAGCAGCCCTCTCTGGCCCAAATCACTCTCATGTACTCCTGCACTTGCCCACATATTCTCCCTAACTGGCAACAGCCACTAATTTGCCTTCTGGTCTGCTTACAAACCACTTGAAGCTCACAACATCCTGACAACTTCTCCACTAACTTTGATTTTGGAAGCTGGCAGTAAGATGCAAGTAAGTCCTTCCTTCCTTCCTTCCTTCCTTCCTTCCTTCCTTCCTTCCTTCCTTCCTTCCTTCCTTCCCTGTGCTGTCCCAGTGATGGGACTGCTGGGCATCTTACAAAGAGAAAAACAAAGAAATGCAATAATAAAACAAAACAAACATTAATAAAACCATGTAACAAAACAATAAATAATAACAAATACCATAATAAATACACGTGGAACCTATGGTAATTATCACAATTTAACACCAGGAATTGTTTTGAAAACAGCTGGAAAGAAAAGTAGGACACTACAGATTAAAGGCTTACATATGAAAACTAGAATCATCCAGTGTCACCTTCTGAATGTAGCTCAACAAGAGCTAGATGGTACAGAAGGTCTGTGATATGAAAAGCCACTGAGAGGTCTAGTAGAACTGGCAGTTTTGGATTAGGTCATTCTTAAATGTGGCTTGTCTTATATATCTAGCCATGACAAAAATGTATCCTCCTTTCTCTCAGCAAGGAGCTACAGTACTATTTAATCCTAAAAATACTTTTGCCTAGAAATATAATCAGTATGAAATCATCTAGTTTAGGTGGGTAAAATATGCAACTAGATGTCTCTTAAACTAGTTGATATTGCTGCAGAAATGTATCATGATACTGATGAATATTTGGTACGGACATATAAACCTGCCTCATGCTCCTGATTTGCAAAGGAAAAATAGTTTGACTTTCCTAATGATTCATTGTTCCTGCATTTCATTATCATCGATCCCTTCATTTACACAGGCTTTGGCAAAAATCCACACAATTGTGATACCCAAGGGTTTGGGGACTTAATTTATCGTATTGCTTACAAATGTGCCAGAGTTTTTAAAATTAAGGATTTATTTTCATAAATAAACATAGAAGACTTAGCAAAAAATATCCCCTGTTAAAACTGAGAAGGGATGGGGGTTGGATTTGGGCTTTCAACGAAAAGGAAGCAAAGGAGTTCCACTGGGATGGCTCTTCTTTTGATGCCAAAGCTATGACCTTGAATGAATGTTTAGCTGAATATTACCAAGTTGGAATGGCGAACATAAGATTAATAGCTATGGCTCTTCAGAGCTAAGCTAGGCTCTTTTCAGAGTGCCCCTTCCTCCCCTGATATATACCTTCCTATCTATATTCCTATCAAGCCATAGTCTTTTGGGGTAAGCAACACTACACAGGTTTCAGAAAAGAAGTAAGATTTATTTATTTAACATATGCTGCCCAACTCACAACTAGTCTGGGTGACTCACAACAACTTAAGCAAGGAAATTACGATACAACCAGTTAAAAAGAAGGGGAGAGAAAAAATAAAAGATGGCAAGAACAGATCAGACAGGAATGAAAGAAGGGGTCTTACTCTCCTTCATTAAAGGTCTGGTGAAGAGCCAGATCTTCAAGTACTTTCTAAACTAGGGCAGACTGGGGTTCTTCTGGATCTTGGAGAGAATTTCATTCCAGAGAGCAGGTGTTCGTACAGAGAAGACACACTTTCGGGCCCTATACCATCTAGGCATTTATGACCAACACTTTGAATCACACTTGGAAGCAAATTGGCAAACACTATGGCTCACAAAGCAGAGGTGTTACATGGACAAACTGAGGCATGTCCATCACTTCTCTTGCCATTAGTTCTGGATCAGTTAGAGCTTCCAGGTGGTCTTCAATAAACTAAATAAACTAAACTAAATAATTAGGCATGAGATAAGAAAAGGAAATATAGCTATATTAAAATTAGTTTATTCCAACAATATTCATTGTATTTCTCTAAGCACTTCTACCCTTGAAAAAAAAATTACTTCTACCACTTCCCTATTTCCTTTTTTCTTTAAAAGTCTCATTTCTCCTTGAAATTCTCATCAATACAGTCTAACCACAACTTTCTCATTGACCTTTCTATTCTTCTTGATTTATTCACTTTTCATTGCAATTAAATCTTCATTTATTTTCTCTATAGGACCAAAGTGCCTCTGTATACTTTTTTCAAACTGTCTACTCAATTTTGCATTCAGTCCACATTCATTTATAACACATTCATTCTTGATATTCTTTCTTCTTGTGTGCTTTTTTCAAACTGTCTGCTATACTTTGCATTCAGCCCACATTCATTTATAATGCATTCATTCTTAATATTCTCTCTTCTTGTTTTAGCACCAACACTTCTTAAATAACTCATTTCCACAGCATTTAACTTACTTCTATATTTCTTCTCACTTATCTATGCTTATAAATAAAAAAATGTGTGGAAGCCTTCTCTTATTCTCAATCATTTTTATATCTCAAATATTCATTCCTTACAACAAATGGTATACTCACATATTATCTTTTTACTAGCATCTGCACACCTTTAGAATTCCCCATCCATTTCTCCATCTTTAGTTAACATTCTGTCAAGGCACACAAAGTCATCTACTTGCTCCAGTTTTTCTACATTTATGTATAACTTGCAATAGTTCACTCCATTTTTCCTGTCAAATGCAACTATCTTGGTGTTTACTACATTAATTTTCAGATCCCTATTCCCAAATGCATTACACAGTCTAACATTTGCTGCAAATCACTCAGTTCTCAGCCAACAACACAATGTCATCTGCATTCATAAGTACACATGCATTTATATTTCAAACCAACACACCTATAACATCACTACAAGCATTCCTTAAATATTTATCCATAAATACATTAAATAACCAAGGGACATCATAAATCTTTGTCTTACTCCTACACGTAGTCCTTATTTAATAACCATTCCCATAGTAACTGTTCAAAATTAGAATGATGCTCAATGAAGTTACAGCAATTGCAACTGTCCTATGATCACATGATAAAAATTTGGTTGCTTGGCAACTTGCCCACATGTACAATTAATTCCCCCCATTTGCCTATCTCTCCCCCCATCTTTGCCTTCTGGTCACCCTGCCCTTCACTGCCCCTGCTGTCCCCTGCCACCTCCACTTGATCTTCACCATCTTCTTCCTGCCACTGATGATGAGGCGAGCCCAGCCTAGCCCTTTGAAAGGCAGCTGCTGCCCACTCAAGTCCTTCCTGAAACCTTGCATAGTATTGTTGAGGCCTCCTGTGGCCAGCAGCTGCCTTAGAAAGAGCTGGGCCAGGTATGTGGGAGCTGTGGTGGAGCAGTGGTTAGAAAGCAATATTGAGGCTAATTCAGCTCGCTGCCAGGAGTTCGATCCTCATTGGCTCAAGATTGACTCAGTGTTCCAGCCTTCTGAGGTCAGTAAAATGAGGAGCCAAATTGTTGGGGACAATATGTTGACTCTAAATCGCTTAGAGAGTGCTGTAAAGCATTATGAAGTGGTATATAAGTCTAAGTGCTATTGCTACCATGTTTTCCCCAAAATAAGACCTACCCAGATAATAAGCCCTAGCATTTTTAGCATGCACCTAATATAAGCCCTACCCCCAAAATAAGCCCTAGTTAAGAGCCTGCCCACTCCGTCCCACCATCTAGTTGTTTGCTGCCACAATGGGGCAGGAGGCCACATGGCGCAATGGTGCACACCACAAGGTGAGGTGGGGCAGGCGGTGTGTGTGTGTGTGTGTGTGTGTGTAGCTGCCCCACACACCCCACATCCATGCACTTCAGGGCCCTTGCAGCCAGAACACTCCTCGTTCAGTGACCTCCCACCTGTTCAATGACCTGGCTGCCTGCCCTCCTCTTTCCTTTCACTCCCCTCCCAAGCCGGACTGCCATGCTATGGAGGATGGGCATGGGAGACTCAGTCCCTTTATCTGGTCCCCTTCTGCTGTTTGAAGCCAGGAGGGAGTGATAGTAAAAGGCCTCTGCTATGCAACAGCCATGCCCACCGCTGGAGGAGCTTTCTTTGGTCCCCCCCGGCCCCACTTTGCCCTGCCCCACCCCACAGATAACCTGTCAGGTGGCAGCAACCTCCTCTTCCTTCTCTGCCTGCCACTTCTGCGTCACCACCTCTTTCTGCCTGCCACCTGTATTGTATGGTTTCATACAACGTCCCCCTTCTTCACAACTATGCCCACACAACCACGGGAGAGTTATACCAGGGCTGGGGACAGGGGCACTCCAAAGACCATGCTGCCATGACTACAGCCACCAACTCTCCCATGGCTGTGTAGGCAGAGCCGCACAGGTGGCCGAAACCATCAGCCCAGGGATGATGCAGAGAGCCTACCACTGGCCTCCAGAGCTGTTGCCATTGAAACCATATAATACAAGTGGAGAACAGGGAGCAGGCTGCAAGAGATGGCATCACAGAACCCAAGCGGCAGGCAGAGGAGGAGGCAGCTGCAGGTCATCTGTGGGGCAGGGCAGGGGCAGTGGGGACCGAAGAAAGCTCCTCCAGCAGTGGACGCGGCTATTGTACAGTGGCAGTGGTGGCCTTTTGCTGTCACTGCCCCCTGGAGGGAGACCAGGTAAGGGGGCTGAGCCTCCCCCACCCATTGCATGGCAGTCCAGCTCAGCCTCCATTGCATGGCAGTCCAGCTCAGTAAGGGAGTGAAAGAGAAGAGACGGGCAGGCAGCCAGGTCATTAAAAAGGTGGGGGGAGGTCACCAAGCAGGGAGTGCCCTGACTGCAGGGGCCCTGAGGTGCACGGGTGCAGTGTGCATGGAGCAGCTCCACACACCCTCTGCCACCTGCCTAACCTCACCTTGCTGCAGTGGCACTGACCCACCAGAAGCAGGTAGTCACCTCCCTCCAGTTGCCAGACACTGAAACCACACTGGGCAGGGGAGGTGCATGTTGTCCAGCCTGAGGGGTGCATGGGATACCTCCACCCCCCAAAAATAAGACATTCCCTGAAAATAAGCCCTAATAGGTCTCTTAGAACAAAAATAAATTAAGACCCAATCTTATTTTGGGGAAAACACAGTTTGTCTTGTCAGCAGCAAAAGGAAAAAATGGCAAAGATGAGCACAGCAGGGTAGAAGTATGAGATGTATGTCCACCATGCTCAAAGCTGGTGTTCTTCCCTGCCACCCCAATTCTCAAATTCTCAAGGGAACACTTCCATCTGCTCCCCACTTTCATTCTTGTTTCCTCCATTAATGGCCAGTCTTTCAACAAGGGCAGCTCTCCACCTCATAGCAATTGCCACAACTGCTGCTGTTGTCACCACTGTAGCTCCAACCTTGGGACTGCATGTATATTAACCAAAGAGAGAGTGATGTAGAAATATATTGTGACAGTAAATGCATAATATGGTAATTAGGGAAAGTGTGGAATACTTATGAATAACATTTTGAATAACCTTAGAGCAGACATGTCAAACTCGTAACGTCATGTGACATTGCACAACGTATCGGAGCTTTTTCCCCATTGCCAGCAATGGGGTAGGCGTGGTTGCCTGGTGACGCGTCCGGCCCACGGGCCAATAGTTTGACACCCCTGCCTTAGAGCTAGCTACATATGATTACAATCCAGCAACTGTTGACTATTTTTGCAGTAATTTTAAAGAAAAAATAATTCACAGAAAATGTGTACAACTGGAATAATACCAAAATCTAATGCACTTAGAGTGATCTGCTTATCTCTTTCATACACAAGTTATGACTCAGTAGAGAGTCAAAGGGTTTTGGATAGAACTGTACTGTGAATGTTTTTCTCTTTTCATTATTCAGGGCATAGCTTCCCGTTAGTTGCCTTCCTCACATACTGTATAATGAATAAAAGGAAACCAAATGTTAGCTCAGATTTACTTCGATAATCAGTACATAGGTAGGTTGAAAACCAGTTGTTTTAAATATTATAAATAATTATTATAACTGAGAGACACTAAGGAGGAGTGTTGTTCGATTTATTTTTTAAAGCCCATTGTGGTTTGGAACTACCTGAAAAGAATGTCAGTAGTTTGCAATCAGCTCTGCTAGGTAGATCAGACCATGAATTGAACTTCCTAGGAAAGCTAAAGCTACTTTTATTGAGAGTGGCTATAATAACAAAATATTGTGATCTGAGTGTACTCTTCTTAGAGTTCAGGGAGGTAGCTCTCTTAGCCACTTGAAATTTTCAACTTATTTTAGAAAACGCTTCAGCTCTTTTTATCTAGGCTACAGCTTACAGGGTGGTAGGATGGCTCAGTGGTTAAGACTCTTGGCTTGTTGGCTGGAAAGCTGGCAGCCCAAGTTTGAGATCCAAGGGCCACGTGACTGGGATAGTTCCTGTCCTTGTCCCCAGCTTCTGCCAACCTAGCAGTTCAAAAACATGAAAATGCAAGTAGATAAATAGTTACCACTTTGGTAGGAAGGAAACAGCACTCTGTGACATCATGCTGGCACAGGACCGCAGAAATGTCATTGGGCAGTGCTGGCCCAATGGCCTTGAAAAGGAGATGAGCATCCCCGCCCCTATATTTAGAGGAGTAAAATCCGGAGTAAAGTCCTTTATCTTTACCTTACATCTTACTTACCTTAAATCTCTAACAAGGTCATCTTCCTTACTCTCGCCATTTGTGGTCCCAGGCTCATGTAGCCTTCAGACTAATCTTGGTCCCCTTTTCAAGCCATATGCAAGAAATTTGATGAGGCTTCTGGTATGAACTGTCCTTTTTCTGGCAGCCTGTTGCTTAGAGGAGATAGAAAAAAGGGGAGAAAAGGAAAGGGGAGATCAAAGTCTTTTGCCGTTCACTTAATTTGTTTGCTTCTGCCCTATCATGCAGACTCACCAGGTAACCTCAGAGGTACAAGCAGCTGTTAAATAGGAGAGAGAAAAATGATTCATCCTCCAATTGAAAGGATGACTTCTATCCAGTTATCCGAGGCCAATAGCTTAGTGTGATAGAACATTTCATCAGCATGAAAAATTCCCTTTGGAAAATTTGTTTAATGTTTGCTTTAATATAAATCCAGGACTGGAGGACACCCTTGAATTAGTATGTTTCAAGTGAAGTTTGTCTGCACTGACTGCTGAGCAATTGTCTGGTGCTGTTTATGTGTTTGCTACTTATATGTGTTATAGATTTATTGAATGTGTATTGTTCCTGTATTCTGATATAAGAAGGTTGCCTGAATGAGGTTGCAAGTTGCCGATTGAAATACTAAGTTATGATGAATCAAGAGGGGGAAAAAAGATTCTCTTCCACTTACATTCCTTTGGTTACAGGCCATAGAAGAAACTGTTCTTTGACAGGCCACTTAACTGCTCATTACTAGGATTATGCAGAGACCACCCAATCTATTTCAAGATCTGGATTCAATCTTATGAAAATTAATGGAATCTTCCTTAGGTTTTTCCAGAGTTATTTAACTTGGTTTGTCATTTTTTTCTGGAGCATGACTCAGCAATAACCAGGGTTATTATAAAAAGATTCTCCTTACAATGAATTTGCCCTACTGGTCATGTCTTTTTCTTTACTATAGTTCCTAATCAAGTGAATATAAGAAACTGCTACAGCAATGCAGTCAGATCCTCCTCCTCCTCCTCCTCCTCAGGCATCCAACCACCCCCTATTTCTCTAGAGAAATATGTGCTAATTGGCTCAGCCTAAAATTGCAAAAGCCACTTTCACTGCACTGACATCTGGGAGCTATTCCAAGCCTTTAGGGCAGGCATGTCAAACTGCCAGCCCATGGGCCAGATGCTTCATGCCAAACTGCGCCCACCCCATTGCCGGCAATGGGGAAAAAGTCACAATGCGTTTGACATGCCTGCTCTAGGGAGAATGGGCTGGCTATTTGCATAAGAAGGGGAAGATTCTTGACATTTCTTCTGTTTCCCAAAGCTCCATCTTGACATTCTCCTGGTCCCCCCTTCAACATCTCAGAAAGCAGTTGCATCTCATACTCTGGACTCCAGTAGAATTTGTCATAGGCATCCTGCATTTGGGCTTTTCCATCTTTTCACTATAGCAAACGCTTGCATAGACTTGTTCCATCAAAATCCCACAGTATGTCTCTGGGTTCACAACTTGACACTCCACTTCACCCCCCTGCCTGCAGAGGCCTTATCCTGGGGATCTTTCTAAAAGGCTTCTGACAGGCTAGGGATGTTCTTATTTAAGAAAAGACCTATTGATTGTTGAATCCCAAACTCTTTTTTTCCTAACATCTCCCACTCATCTCCCTCAAGGCATTACAAGTAGCCCTTGACTTACAACCATTTGTTCAGTGATCATTCAAAATTACAAAGGCACTGAAAAAAGTTACTTTTGATCATTTTTCACACTTGCAACCATTGCAGCATCTCCATGGTTACGTGATCAAAATTCAGATGCTTGACAATTGGCATGTATTTATGATGGTTGCAGTGTCCTTGGGTCATGTGATCACTTACTGTGACCATTCTGACAAGCAAAGTCAGTGGGAAAGCCAGATTCATCTAACAACCGTGTTAATAACTTTAAAACTGTGGTGATTTCTTAACAACTGTGGCAAGGTAGGTCATAAAATGGGGAAAAACCCACTTAACAACTACCTTGCTTAGCAATGGAAATTTAGTTCCAGACTACTGGTATAAAATAAGCAAACATCCCCAAAAAGGGGGAAGGAAAGTTCCCCTTATGACTACACTACTACAGACCCAATTATAGTAAAGAAATATCACCAGACCTATGCAGATCTTTCGAAAGTTTCAACGGAATAAAAATTATTTCTCAAATTGCTCTGAGTCCATGCTTTGTCCCCAAAGAAGAGCATAGTCTTGCTCGTTATCAAATGATAGAAATGCAGTAAGTACAAATAAATAAATAAAGGGAAAGCAGAGGAGTGCATAGAGATTTATAGCATCCAGTTCGCAGCCTAGTCCTTTAATTTCTTATATGGCTAGGTGTGTGTTACATTAGCTTCCTTGAAACATTATTCTTGCTGTCCTTTATGCCTGCTGAGGAGAAAGGCACACAGAGTAAAAGGAATTATTGCATATTGTGTGATTAAAGATTTGGAATTGTCACAATTTGAAGGCTTTCAGCAGGGTTTTAATTGAAAGAGGATGAAATGCAAATAATTCTCTCTTACTGAAGGGTTATGATGAAGCATATGCTCACAATTTGTACAGCAAATTCACCAGTATGTAAAGAAACACCAAACAACTGGAAAGCTGAGCTTGCTTGCTTTCCCCCCCCTCCCCTTTTACTTGTTTAGCACTTAGAGTCATTTGGATGTTTCAACCTTGATAAAGACTGACAAGTCTGATACTGATGCTGACAATTTTTTAATAAAGTGCCACCATAGCTTAAAGCTCCTAGAGGCAGCTTTTGCGGGAGCGGGCTTAACTTATGCAGCTGTTTGGTTAATATTGTGGGCCACCTGAAAATTTTTAGTAATGTTGAAATAGCTTTTAAACACTTCGCTAAAAGAATCTTCTCCTTCTCCCAATTTTAGTTAGACTCGATTAAGATGGATTTTTGACCATATCCTGCAAACACTCTTGGAAGGAGAATCCATGTTTTTAATTGATTTTTTTTTTCATCAGTGAGTCAGAATATATCTTCAGCCCCTACCTACAGATTGTGTTCAGTTCGGGATACCACAATTTGAGAAAGTTTCGGACACATTGGAATGAGACCAGAGATAGAAACAAAGTTACTTTGATATATTTAATTGGCAGGGGGAGTATGAGATATTCTTCAATATCTAAGAGAGTGTTGCTTAGAAGGGCATAACATTTGCCATGGTCATGGGTTATATGAAGGAAAAGTCCAATTAAATGCTAGAAAAATCTCCCAGCTCTAAGGATAATTTGACACGAGAGTCAGTTACCTCAAGAGAAAATAGGTTGAATGTATTATGGAAAGGAAATAAAATCTTCCCTGCCATTCAGTCTTCCCTTGTTCCTCACGTCCCAACCCTCACAGTCATTTCCAAGGCAAAAAGTGATCAGATACATTACTTTTTTATCAAATGTATTTGCTGTCCACAGGTGACTCTGTGTGGCTACTAAAACAAAAGGTGACAAATTTGACAGATTTGAAATTGGCCAAACATTCCATTCAGGACACCAGAGATTCTACCTATTAATAAACAAAACATCCTTTCTTCAATGTGACTGCCACTGCTATCTCAATGTTAATTAACAGGAAGCCAGTTGAAATGGTAAATAAGTGGGGAAAAGAAAGTACAAGCTCAGCAAGGTGCCTAACCACATAGTGCCACCTTTTGGCCATCCAGATAACTGCAATTTCCAATTATTCCTAGAGCAGGGGTCTGCAACCTTAAACACTCAAAGAGCCACTTGGACCCATTTCCCAGAGAAAAGAAAACACTGGGAGCTGCAAAACTTGTGCGCGCACGCGCGTGAGGGAAAAAAAACTTGATTGAAGAGTTTAATTAAAAAGAAATAGAGGCTGCTGTGCAGAGGTCTGTCTCTCTCTCTTTCTCTCTCTCTCTTTATTCTCCCACTCTCCCCCTCTTTCTCTCTTTCCTCTCCCTCTCTCTCTCTCTCTCTCTCTCTCTCTCTCTCTCTCCCCTCTCTTTCTCTCTCCCTTCCCCTCTCTCCCTCTCTTCAATCTTCTGCTCACCTGGCAAGCTGCTTCAAGCTGTTCTCCAACAGGCTGGCTCTCTCCTGCCCTTCCTGCTTCCTGCTTCCTGCAGAGATGCAGCCAAGGCAGGAGCCCCACCCAATAAGCTTGTCAGCTCGTCGGAAAATAGGGTGAGGCCACTCTCTTTTTTTTACACACACACACACACACACACACACACACACACACAGAGAGAGAGAGAGAGAGAGAGAGAGAGAGAGAGAGAGAGAGAGAGAGAGAGAGAGAGAGAGAGAGAGAGAAGGTAAGCGCAAGTGCCTCTCTCTGACTCTCTCTCTCTCTCTCTCTGCAATTGGCAGAGGAGGCTGGGAGCTGCAGGAGAAGGCTCAAAGAGCCACATGCAGCTCCGGAGCTGTAGGTTGCCAACCTGTGTCCTAGAGGGTGGGCTCTGTTCCTATGTTTTTGAGCAACAAAGGAAAGGTTTTTCTATAAATGAAATTATCCCAGAAAATGGACTTGTAGCTACCTCCAATTGCTGTGACCCTCTGTCTTGCTGTGATTGTTTATTGTGCTCTCAAATAAATTTCACCTCTGCTTCAAGCAACTTGTCCTATGTTCTTTGAAAAACCCAGCTTGGATCGGACCAAGTCATTCTTCTAACAGTGTCAAAATAGAGATTGGGCATTCATCTGAGAGATTTTGATTGATTGATTGATTGATTGATTTCCCTCCTTTACTATTTTTATAAATAACTCAAGGCAGCAAACATATCCAACATACTTTCCTCCTCCAGTTTTCCTCACAACAACCCTGTGATGTGTATTGGACTGGGAGAGAGTGATTCATCCAAGGTCATCCAGCTGGTTTTCATTGCCAAGGTGGGATTTAAACTTGTAGTCTTTTGCTTTCAAGCCTAGTGCCTTGACCACTAGACCAGACTAGAATCCTGCTTACATTAAATCCTTTCAGAACTCTTTGATTCTAGGATTTGTGAATGTTCAGAAACCTTTTGTATAAAGCTTGAGCTTGTATAAAGCTTGGTTGTTTGGATAGTAATCTTTATTTTTTCCCCTTACCTAGATACCAACTTGTGCCCTCTCCCTTTAGTTTGGTAAATATATAAAATTCAAATAAATGAATCTGTATACTTTTCCTAACTATTTGAATACTGTCAGTTTAGTTTTGGATATATTGTATATTTAAATACCACTTCCCTTGTGCTGGTTAATGACCACAATAAAGTTCTTTATTTATTGACACACACAGAGATACCTGTTAAACCATATGTCTTGTCAGGAAGAAACAAGATCTTGCCCGGGAAACAAAAAAAGATCAGCTTTCAGGAGTTGTTGATGACCTGGACCAAAAGCCACAACTTGTTGTGACTGTCACAAGTCCATGTAGCAATGCAGGGTGACTGAGGTACAAAGATAGCATCTGTTGGTAAAGCTTTAAAGCAGCTTCATCTTTCTCTGCGATCACATGGCTACCTTCCTCCTGCAATATACTCCAGGAAAAGATGCAGTTGCTTTAAATCATTGCCAATGGTTGCTACATTCGTGCATCCACATGCTCTGAGTCTAGAATTAATCAGTCGAGAAGCAAATTGGAAGCACTGAACAGCCCTCCTTGTCACTTTTATTCCAACTGTCACAGTTGAATGGGTGCAGTGACTATCACTGAGCAGTCATTTTACTACCAACCTCTCCAGGCTGCAGCATCAAAACCTTATTTTCCCGCTGTTTGAGTACTTATTTTATTTATGATGTATGGTGAGAAACTGCTGTTTTGAAAAGAAATTGAGAAGCATTTGCTAACAACCACCAAGGTATGTTCTTAGCAGCTTTATTTTCTGCAGTGGTTGCTGTTATTTTCATTTCAACAGAATCATGTTTTCCCCCCCTCTTTTTTTCATGACAAAGTAAATGAGTGTATGCTTTGGAAACATCTTCACTGAATAAAGATGGGAATATTCAGCAAAGCTGAAAATAAAAACAAAATGGAAGATATTCAAAACTCTGCTTTTAAAAACAACCTACACTTTCTCTTGAATTCTTCACGCATATTTCTTGCCCAAGCTTTTCAAAGAAAAAAAAAATCCTGTTGGTTTTTGCATCTATAGTTTTCATGCAGTAAAGTAGATGTATATATAGATATGTCTGGATCTTAAAATCTATAGGCTAATCTATATCAGCTCTAGCAAAGTGTACTTATGATTTTATTAATGGTGTGGATAATTTACTCTTTGATATAGAGTTCATTTTTCTTTTTTCTTTTTTTTTTAAAAGGCTTGTCATTTAAAAAAAGCCAGTTTCCTTTACTCTGAAGACAATAGAATAAAAACATTATATATTTATATATAAAATACTAAAACTATTAATGGTCTAGCTGTCAAAATTAACATTATTTTAAATACAAATTATTACACTGAAATTGTACCTTCAATTTTATATCAATACCAATATTATTATAAGAATCTTTTTATTTAAAATAGGGAAAAGACTAAAGTATTAACAAAAAACCTAACAGATAAACAGAAAATTCAACTTGCTAAAATGACAAACCTTCAAATAGTTAAAAAAGTCAAATACTTGGAAATATACCACATTAAAAGAAGATAATTATGAGAGATTAATGAAACAAATAAAAATAGACCTGGAAAGATGGGAAAATCTTCAATTATCACTCCTAGGAAGAATAGCGACGGTTAAGATGAACATTTTACCAAAGCTAATGTTTTTATTCCAAACAGTTCCTATTAAACTTACTAAGAATTTTTTTGATGATCTAAATGCAATGATTTTAAGATTTATATGGCAAAGAAAGAAAGCTAGAATCAAATGTAAATTGTTAAAAGAATCTAAGGATAGAGGGGGCTTTGGACTTCCAGATTGGAGACTTTATTATCAAGCAGCTATTCTGCTTTGGCTTAAAGAATGGATTGTATTGAGAAATAAAAGATTGCTTTATTTAGAGGGACATGATCTTCAATTAGGTTGGTATGCTTTTATATGGTATGAGAAAACTAAAGCACATAAATACTTTCAAAACCATGCGATAAGAAACGTACTACTTTCAGAATGGGAGAAAATCAAACATAAAATATATATGAAAATACCTGAGTGGCTTTCAACAATGGAAGCATTTGCTTATCCAAATCTGATTAACTATAATAAACTGGTTAGTTATAAAGATATTTTGGACAAAGAGGAAAAACTTAAGGACAGGCAAACTCTTCAACAACAAGGTATTGACCTGACATGGTGGTCCTATTTGCAAATTCAAACAAGATACAAAAAAGATATAAAATCAACAGGATTTTATAAAGCTCCACTAGATAAATATTTGTTAAAAACAGATGAGAATTTAATTAAGAAACTCTATAAATTTCTTTTAAACTGGAAGATGGAAGAAGAACAAGTGAAAGAAACAATGATAGTATGGGCAAAGAACTTTGGATATTCTATAGATTTGGAAGACTGGCAAAAACTTTTGGGTTAAAAATATTAAGCTTACAAAAGCGGCAGCATATAAAGAAAACTTATACAAGATGTTTTACAGATGGCATATGACACCAGTTCGCTTAGCGAAAATGTTTAAAAATGTTTCGGATACTTGCTGGAAATGTAAACAACAGCCAGGCACTTATTACCATGCCTGGTGGTTATGCCCCAATGCTAAGAAATACTGGTCTAAGATTCATAGATGGTTGGAAAAGATGATGAAAATACAGATAGAATTTAAACCGGAATTGTTTTTGTTAGGAATATTAAGACCTAATTATGGTAAAGAGAATGACTATTTGATACTGCATGTTTTAACAGCCGCGAGGATAGTATTTGCCCAATTTTGGAAAAATGAGAATCTACCATCTGACCAAACTATAATTACTAAAATTTTAGAGTGTGCAAAAATGGATAGATTAACATTGGAGATGAAAGAAAAAGATGACTCAGTTTATTTTATAACTTGGGAAAATTTTTATCAATGGTTAGAGACATGTTAGAACCTGAAAAGGACTTAATATTTCAGAATAGATGATTGATTTTTAACCGAGTTCTAATTAATAGGTTGATGACATTGTTATTTTTAGTGATTTAGTGATTTTTATCTGTTAATGTTGATAGTCAGGATTTTTTGAGATTTTATTATTTGTGTTTATTTAATAGATGAACTTATTTATTAATTGTTTGTAATATGGCTATAGTTAAGCTTATAGTTAAGCTTTTAAAAATGGTTGAGTATGATATTTACTCATTATTATGATCCGGACAGTACCTTGCTTGTTAAAATATGAGATTGTACCTATCCTTATTTTATCCTAAATCCCCTATTCCCTTCCCCCCATCCCCTTTCCTTACCATACCCGTATTGTTCCTATTTTTTCCTTATGTATATAAACTCAATAAAATATTGTTAAAAAAAGAATCTTTTTATTTAAAGGAGGCTGTTTTTATATCAATTCAGACAACACAATGTCAAACCCTGAATTATCTTCACTAAACTGTCTGATAGGTGGCCGATATTCAGAATTCCAGATATTTTCTAATTCTGTTTGGAAATTCCAGGATTTTTCTATGCAAAGCATAAATTCTACAAGAATATTGTAACACTTCCTTTCTAGTATAGCCTCTGAATGGTTCATACAATCTCTTAATGATTTCTCTTTGCATTTGTTGATAAACCATCAATTCATTGGCAGTTTAAGCTATAAATCTGTAACTAAAATGCATCCTTGATTGACTCTAATGCAAAAAACTAAGAGGATCTAAAATTGAAAAGAGATTTGGATTACAGTCTTTTAAGGCCTTAGACACT
The DNA here is from genome assembly GCF_001527695.2 of Protobothrops mucrosquamatus. Classification (NCBI taxonomy): domain Eukaryota; kingdom Metazoa; phylum Chordata; class Lepidosauria; order Squamata; family Viperidae; genus Protobothrops; species Protobothrops mucrosquamatus. Next base: position 33,654 of record NW_015387884.1, on the reverse strand, counting down.
TTAGGATACATATCTTTATAATGACTTCACAAAAATAACTTTTAACTCATCACAATTTGATTTTATTAACCATATAGCCCTATGGAATAGGACAATAAGATCCAATCAACAAATTTTCATCAAAGTGTGAAATTTTGAGATGGTACACCCTTTTGGTTTCTTTTGCATGCTTTAGGTAGAAAGCTTTATGTGTTCCTTCAACATATTTGGAGACAAATTTCACTGATAGCAAATGACTTTTATGGTCTCTGTTATTCTTGGGTAGAGCTTTATAGTTTGACTAAGGTTTAGGTATTAAAATAATTTAAATTAAATATTCCACAGTCCTCTGCTATTGGATGAGTCTGATGGATGAGTGGAAAGCATATCAATGGTATCTGGGAGTTTTAACCTCCCAAGTTCAAGAAGGTTAACTAGTTAAAAGAGTGGGATTAAGCAACTCTGCATGAGACATTTGTGGGAATATTTTTCAGATGTTTAGGAATATAATACTAGTGTCACATTTTTTCTCTCTCCTGAGACACATTTTTCCTATAACTGAAGTCATCATCATTATCTTTTTTAATGCTCTGTGTGGGAGTTAGAATGGGGAAGGAAGAAGTGGGAGAATTAAAAAAGTAGTGACTCATTTGAAGGATAATAGTCAGTTCCATTCTGCAAAGTATAATTCACACACCTGTTAATTTGATGAAGTAGAATTTTCCATTTTATATTTCCCTCTTGGCCTTCTCCAATTCCACTTGCCTCTTTTTTCCCCCTTTTAAATCGTCTCAGTGCTTTTGGCTTCCATTGTGTTTTATGCTTCATAGAAACCATGATCAATAGAGCTTCCCCCACCCCATTAGCTTTATGTCCAGATGCAAAAATTCTTTGAGGAAGAGTCCATTCAATATGGCAGTTTGAAAGCATACCTTGTTACCTGAGTTATTTTTCAGGCTGATATCCAGAAAGAATATACTGGAAAGACTGGGTGATGGAAGTCTTTCCTTTAGAAAATCTATTTTTTCGATTCACATATCTGAAGTATCAAAAGAGAGAATCGCTGCTTTGATAGCTTTGTCTTCAGATGGAAGAACATAAAATAAACAATTATGCACCTCTACCTTCACTTAATTTTGTCTAATTGCTGCTAATTTCTTCCATGAGAAATCTGTAGACAAGCAGGTGTTTTGTGCGATTTAAATGTAATCATGCTATGATGACATTCTCGTGGTATATACATATAAAACAAATGTTGCTTTTAGGCTGCCAACTACTTTAAGCATAGAAAATCTGGCTGCAATACCACACATCCTCAAAAACATCTGTTCAATTTCTTATGATACAAAGGAGGCTTTTTCTCGGAAGGTGTGACTATTTAATCACCTTTTGAAATTACTTCAAAAAGTCTTTATTTTCTTAAAACATGTTGAATGCATAAGAGGTTTCCTTGGTACTTAATCTGCATGATTTTCTTGATACGATCACTCAATTAGGATTTTGAAATCTTAAGCTTTATTATGTAAGGACTATTAATGATGATTTAGGATTTTTTTTTTTGACTGATGAATGATAAATTGCTGCATTTATGATGGGATAGCCTCAACTGTCAGCCCAGGTCAAAATGCTTTGCTGTCCAACTTAACTTCAAAGTACAGAAGCCAGCTGGATTGATTTACATTGGAATAAACTCTTTCATCATACAGCACTAAATACAGCAGGCTTTTTTAGAGAAGCAATTTTGTGCATGATGCATAACATTCAGAATACTCCTAATCCCCCAGAGTTGGGCTTCTCATTGCACCCAACACTAAGACCAGCCCTATCATTTATTTTCCTGCAAAGAGGTTACCCTTGAAAATGAGCCCCTATCCAATTCTGAATTCAGCTGCTTATATTATCTATTAAAGTGCTAAATAAATTGGAAGTAAAGTTGTCTTCTCCCAAACGGGCCTGCTGAGAAGAATCTCCCTCAGGTCATTCAGCAGTTAGAAAGCAGGAGATAGGACTGGGGAAAAAAAAAAAAAAGACAAGGGCTCTTTTGTTTCATCAAGAGCCAAAATAGCAGGGCTCTACAAAGCTTCACTTTAGGGATTCAGATTGGATTTACAGGCAGTTTCTTCAGGTTTTTGGCTGTTCTTGTCAAATTAAGTAGTTCAGACTTCGTGAGTAATTGGAGAGGAAACCATTGGAAAATCCCAGGCTTATAGGACACCGAGCTTTTTTTTTTTTAAGTCCTGAAAGATAGCAATGCTCAGAAAATTACTTGAATGTATTCATGAAGTCAACAACTTTCAAATTCAGTTTAAGAGAGGCTTTGCTGCTGATCAAAACTCTTGAGACAAACTGAGTTTCTCAATTAAATCAACAATTTGAATGAAACCTTGAAATCAAACAGGATGCTTCTGAATCACTTCGATGATACAAGTTTCTGTGACAATCCTTATACCAGATGGTTTCCTTTCTGCTACACTTCAGAAGAGCAGGAGAGCTAGCTCTCTCTCTCTCTCTCTCTCTCTCTCTCTCTCTCTCTCTCTCTCTCTCTCTCTCTCTTTTTCCAAGCAACAATCAAATGCATAGATTTAGAGCCTATATACAGTAGCTCAGAGGAATAAAATACCCATGAACCCTCTGAACTATTCACAAATTATTGTCAGCTTAAGGATATAACATCCTTGAGTATGTTTGTTGTATGTTTGTTAGGTTTTGTTTAAAAGGATAAGAGAAAAGCACCTTTAAATATTTTACTGTTTAAAAGTTAGATCTGCTTTTGATAATATAAGAAAAATTGGTGATCTCTACCTTTGCATCTTTTTCTAAAATCACTAGTGTAAGATGCTCCTCTCGTATAATGAGTAGACTATTTCTTTTGACACCATAGCTGCCCACTACATTTTCAGAAATACCCAATGACCATTGGATTGTTCATTTTCATTTTGTTTTAATTTATAGAGTTGTTGGAAGCCTATTTTAATGTTTTATGCTTCCCTCTCTTTCGTCTCCTCATTTTCCTTCTGTCGGTCCAAATCATCAGGATTCCTGCTATTTTTTTTAAAAAAAGTTTAAAATATAATGACTTGGTTGACCTTTTAAACATTCACTGACCTTTTTGTTGGTGAATCCGTGCATTTCATTCAGATTTCTTTTGTTTATTACTGGGAACTTTCAAAAGTTAATATTGTTCTTAAGTAAAATAAAATAAAATAAATTCCTTAGGCTGGTTACAAAGAAAATCACTGCATCCAACAATACAGCCCTAGACCTATTTACTTTGAAGAACATTCCACTGGGTAGGAATACTTAGGATAGCTTCCTCAATAAATTGGATTGTGTGCTCATGCATCTAAACACTAGAGCGGTGATGTGGAGGATAACAGTTGATGTTCTGATCACTTAGAAAAACCCCAGAGTTTCATTTTGTCAAGTTCTTAGTAATGGTCTCCTGCCTTTTATCCCTTAGTCCCCCACAAGAATGCTTGTAGTGAGATTGATTAATTTTTAAACACACTTTGAGCTAACGAAATATTAGCCTTCCAAATAGAGTAGTTGCTGATCCCTTCTCAGTTTTGTTTATTACCAAGATTGAAGGTGTTTCAAGAGTCCAGTTGGCACTCTCTTTTATTATTACTCATTACTATTACTTGCTGGGGAGCCATTTTGTCTGTTGTGGTTAGAAACATTATTTGAGACTTCATACTAAGTGAACTGGAAGCCTTTTAGCGACACTTGGCAGGATATCAAATTTCAATGAGTGTGCATTACCAGCAGCTTGTGGTAGTAAGCTTTCTAAGAAAATATGTGTGAGAGAAAGAAATTAATCTGAAGGAAAGCAAAGATTTTGTTTAAATAGTAAATGGCCAGCCATTTTAAGACCGTGGAGCTCAGAGCCATTTGAATTCCCAAGAATTATTTTAAGGATGAACAACTTTTTACACTGATAGTGGGCATTGTGTTCTCCAGCGAGCAGCATGTGACACCAACCAGCGCTTACATAAAAATAGAAAAGAGGTTTAATGGTAAACTTGATGCCAGCTAGCTGGAAGGGTTTCATGCTTCTGAAGCACGAATATTGGAAGAGCACAAATATTACTTTTGTATCTCACAGAAAGTTGTAATATTGATCTCTTACAATTTACAAAAATGTTTTTCCCCCATTTATAGAGTTGGGCTGTTAAGCTGTCATCTGGATCAGTTCTTTGTTTCTTGCAGAACATTCGGAGGTCTCTGCAGACTATTCGTTTTATTAATAAATAATTAGATCTCAACAAGCACACAAAAATATATCAGAGATAAGATATATTTGGGAGCCATTAAGTGGCATTATTAGAAATTAGCACACATATCCATACAATTAGAAATAATAGTAGGGAGGGTATACAGCAGAAAACAGCAAGCCTAGTCTACATAGCTACTTGATTTTTGTCCAGTTTGGATAAGGGGTGGATAAGAGGAAAATCATATCTTTTAATAATCTTCTTTTACCAGGATTGTGTGATCCTTTCCTTTTTATCTTTTTAAAGTGAATTGGAAATTCCATTCACCATGAAATCTGAATCACATAGGTTGGTGGTTGTTGCAATAATATAAATGTTTTTAGCTGAACTATGTTACTATAAATCAAAAACACTTAAATTTACCTTCTTAAACCTGTAATATCAGCTGTGATTCTGACAGCACAATTTCACAGAAGCTTGTAAAATCATAATTGTATTAATTGTAACAAGAATCTACAGCATCTGTGGAAGTCACATTTCCGTGGGATATTTAAGGTTATAATCCCTTCTCCCTCATGGACAATCTTTCGAATGCTTTGCCTAGGCCTCTCCCAGCAGTTTTACTTCATTCCTCTTTTCTTGCAGTTCCAAAGATGCCCAGTTTCTTCCCATTTATTTATGGTTCAATAAACAAATGTCTTTTTCCATTAAATTGCTGAAAAAGGTCAGAAACCAGCACAAAGAAAAGAAATCACCATTAATATATAAGCAACGGTAATGCAAGGAATTTAAATCAAAAGTACCGTATTTTGCTATACAGACTCAAGATGGCCAGCAGTTCAAGGACATGAAATGTCAAGATCATTCCACTTGTATTGACCTCACTCCTAATTCTTCTAAAACTCTGTCAAGGTCTTGGAAAGACATGCTGGCTCTGACCTCACCTGGGTTAACAAGGTTTATGTCAAATGTTGGAGAACTAGAATCTTTATGTAGTCATGGCACCCCAGAGACATAAAGAAATAAAACAAAAGAATTTCAAAACCAGAAAGCAATTTGGTGACAGCAGCAAGAAAAAGAGTAAATGCATACTTTATAAATGTCCCAGAATTAATTATTTTTAATACTAAAAATAATAATAGCAGCAAAAATATGCAGCACCTCATCCTTAAATATCATATTTTGGTGAAATGGCAGCAAATAAATTTAATAAATTAAATAAATAAATCACGCTTTAAATAAATCAAGAGTATTTTCAAGTTCTTTCTACTTTGGGAGTAACAAAATAGTGGTTTCTGTTACAACAAAGATATCCATTTTTTTAGACCTACTGGTGCACTTGGCCATCCATGTTATACTCTGAATAAGAGGTGAGCACAAGACAAAAATAAATAAATCTACATTTTAATCAATTTATATTACATTAACTCAAAAATAGAATGAAGGAGATAGATTTCTTGCATGTAGCTATGTTCCCTTTTTGTCATGAATGCAGTTTTGTGGTAATTTTAGATGGTTCCTCTTGGCCAGTCTTAACAAAGTTTTTGTGGACCTTGGTTTATTTCCAGGATTTCAAGATGCATACACTTCTGCCGCTGGGACATTGCTGCTTCATCTTCCATTACTAAAGAATAGGAATAACAATTACTTATCCATGTATTATTTTCAGTACTTACTATCATCATCTTAAATTATTTCTGTTTGAAAACTGGGGAACATGTAGCCCAGGGAAGACATTTTAAAAGAAAGGTATGCTGAATTCAATCAGTACAACCAACTTTTTCCAAGACATAGAGGCATGCTATTGTTAGTGAATAATGGTTAGATGTCTGCTGCCAAGTGATTAATTTGCTTAAAAATAATTCAAGTTAGATAACATTTGCATTGTTTCTTGCTGACCATATTGCAGCCACATCTGTAAGAAAGGAATAGCAGGTGTTTTATTTTTAGGGCTTCCTGTTTATTGTTGACAAGTCCATTTGTTCTTGTATAAGACTCTGAGCATGCATATGATTAGAATAGAGTTTTTTGTCTGTGTAATGTAATTAATATTCTCATTACTTTTTTTAATGTTGCATTACTGGAAACAGTAGCTGTTGAGAATAAAAATGCTATATACAGTACATCATTTGACTTGACCTACAGAAGGTCAAACTACGTTCAGCTACATTGTGTTCCACATTCTAATGCTTCATGAAATTCATCATCTCAAACTGAATCATTCCAATTCCAATTTACAATTATATCACTTTTCAGTCATAATTTCTAAATAGTACATCATTGAATAGTGTGAAAATTAATGTGGTAAACTTTCCATGCTATTTTAGTCTGGTCTCAAAAGGTACAGAACAACCCCATGTAGATCTCTAGACGTTTTGTTTTAGTATAAAAGAAATAGTGTACCTTACTCTTTATCTAGTGGGTGGACACAGTAAATATAAATGATATTATAATATAAGTGATAAATTATTTATCCTAAGACATTCATGGGATTTGTCCAAGATATATTGCTACCTGAGGCAAACAGCAATGAGTAACCTCCTCTGTTTGACATTAATGGATTGGTAATTGGATCCTGCCTCAACTTTTATAAATGGACAGCACTATCCACCGTAGCTGATGCTAGGTAATACCACAAAGACTGCCTAAAACACCCAATTCTATTTTGAGCCAGAGAATTGGGGGGGGGGAGGATTAGGAGTTTATTTCTCCCACCTGCTTAAAACTTCCTTAAATTCTACCTTAAAGTAAGTCAAGTCTACTGTACAGGAAGATGTTCTCTATGGACAGGTAATTATTACGATCGTGTTATATTGAGGAGAAGATCATAAATCAATAAACTGCACTTATCTCTGCCAAATTAACATTAATTGAGGCCACGGTTAATTTGCTAGAGGATGACACATTTTGACTATAGCAGGACTGATTTTATATCTTTAGATTTTCAAAATGATTTTGATAGATTATTACTGTATTTTGAAGTGAAGGGATTCACATCTCACCAATACTTTATTACAAACCTCTGTTAGAGCCTATGTGGCTTATTTCTAGGGCTACCTCATCTGAGTGCATGACTATTACTTTCCTGCCATCTGGTGTCAATTCAGATTTTTGCAGCTAGATCTGGTAGTCCTAATTTATGGACACATTTTTATGTACTGCCATCACCTTCCTACTCATATCATATAAATGTATGTGTGGTTTTGAATCATTAGCATGTGCGGTACTTATACTACAGAAAACTATCTTCAGATACTTTAGAAAAGTACTGCCTACCTAACATTTCAAGAGGGAATAATGCTAATCTGCCAAAGGATAATTTTTTAACCAAAACATAATTAATAAAAAGCAATCACGTAACAGATGACCAAATCTGTAGTAACTTTTCTGGGTTATGATTTATTCAGATTCTCCTCCTCACCTGCTAAATCAGTCTCCTCAACAAAGGATGACTAAACTAGATCCTACCTGAATCATAACCAAAAACTATCTCAGATTCTTAATCAAAACTTATGCTGAACACTTATTGTAGGGATCATCAGAAAGACATCCAACATGAATTGTTCAAATTGGATTGAAAACTTACTTTCTTCTTTGAAATAGCTCTTTTAAAGTAGACACACTTGGTTTTCCACTTGCTGGAGGATATCTCAGAGAATTTTCCTGTTTCAAATATTAGGATTGTTAATAAGCTTAGATAATTGAGAAATACATTAAAAAAGAAAATGAAATTTGATGCAAAGTAGGAGAGGTTTTCGAGAAGAAGCAAAACAAATGTTAAAATCTGGATGCTAAGAATCCCATGGCTAACTGAATCTATAATTGTTAGAAATTGGAATCAGGGTGAAAGAAGAGCTTCCAATGAGAGAAAAATGGTAGACATTAAGAGAAGATAAAATGGCAGCTGTCACTTGAGTCAGTAAAAAATTGAAAATAAGGTACCTCTGATGAAAGATGAGTCCTTTGTCAGTCCAAGGAATAAAGAGGGAGAAACAAAACCCAGAAGGAGAGGCTTTTAAAAGCTATGGAGCTGCAGGTACAAGACACATAGGTAAACACCAGAAAGGCATAGAGACATTTATCCTAGAATGATGGCTGAGAAAAAGAAGAAAAGGAAAAACATTGAAAAGAAGAAGCTTGAAAAGATGAAAGAAATAAAAGATAAAGCATTAAGTCAAGTAAGAAAGAGGCCACACATAAGTAAAGGAGAGGTAAATGGGAAGATTTCAGAGCATTTTAAAGATTTTTTTTTCTTCCAGTGGTATTATGCCCAGCTGGGTTCTGCTCTCTGAAACAAAGATAAGGCGAGGGGTAGTTTTGGGGAGGGGTAGGTGTGTAAAGCAATTAAAAACATTTAGTCAGCTCAGAAACAGAAAGAGAAAAACTGACTAGCACTTTCACCAGCCAGATATCACTCATTAGATTGATTCGGAAGGGACTGAATTATTAAGAGCCAAGTGGAGAAAGTGGATTGGACCAGATGGGCCAGAATGGAGGGCCACCCCTCTTCCACCCCATCAGTCAGGCTGAAAATGATGAAAAAAAAAATCCTGCACATGAAACTGTAGGAGAGCCAGTGGTTGCTTTGGGTGTATTGTAAGGGAGAAGAGAGATTTTTATTTTTTTTTAAGTGTGAGGGACAAAGCAGTGGAGTAAATCCTCTCTGCAAGACACCCAATTTGTTTAATAGCTTTAGTGTAACTTAAAGTCATTTTTGAATCTGGGTGATATTATCTGTATGGTCAACTCTTTTTCTGATGGAGCTATGTGGTAAAGCTGTTCTTATCTGTTCATAATGTTTTCCTCCTTGGATTTGGGGAGGGAACTGCATCCTTATGTCTTCCACCCTCTCCAATGAAGCAGACTTGTTTGAATTGGATTGCAAAGGAGCTGCAGGAAATCCGGCTGGGAGATGGAGCTAAGTGCCTTATACTCACGATAACGTCTGTGTTAGACCAGCTGCAACATAATGGCTTGTTGCTGCAGTGCAGTGTAGGAATTGTAATGATTTTTTTTTCATTTTTTTAAAAAAAATCTAATTTGAAAAAATTTTCTTTAAAAAACATTTTGAATTAGGAAAGGATTTCAAAAGCCAGCTGAGTGGCTTTGGGCCAGTCACTCTCTCTCAGACCAACCTACCTCATAGGATTGTTGTTGTAGAGAAAATAGGAAGGAGTATGGTGAGAGGAAGGAGTATGGTGTAGGCTTGCCACCTTGAGTTATTTATAAAGTAATAAAGGCAGGATAAAAATCAAATTGTATATACATATATACATACATAGTCTTCTAATGACATTAAAACTAAAAACGTGACTCCTAGGTGTGATCATCTTCAATAAACAAGCTGTGAGCACCAGGAGTATACTAAACTAAAAAAGTGAATGTCAGTGCAACCAGACAGTAATCATTGAGGCCTGTAATTGTGGACTTTTTGGCACTGGCAAGATGATGGCCATCTTAAAACACGATGGGACCACTGCCTGCTGCAATGAGAGATTGAAAATATCTGTGAGAACACAAGCCAGGTCATCTGCACATTCCCTGAGGATACATCCAGGGATGTTATCTGGGCCTGCTGCTTTCCGAATGTTAACTTTCTGCAGTGTTTTCTGGACAGAGGTGACATCAAAGCTTAGCACTTGCTCATCAGGTTGGGGCACAGTTTTCCTAGCAGGAATGCTATCTGATGCCTCAAATCTACCCAAAAATGTATTCAGTTTGTTTAGGAAGTCTATGTCGTCCTTGCATCTTGATGAAGTCACCTTGTAATCCGTAATGGCCTGGGTTCCTTGCCACATTCACCTGGTATTTGTTGGGTCTTGAAAAAAGTTCTGAATTTTCTGGCAGTGGGCTTGCTTTGCACCTTTTATGGCACTTTTCAGATTTGCTCGGGCTGTTCTAAGTGCCAGCATGTCATCAGATTTAAAAGCCACATTCCATGCTTTCAGCATCTTGCGGACCTCATAGGTCAGCCACGGTTTTTCATTCGCCTTCACAACCATGCTTTTCAGGACACAGACATCTTCTATGCACTTTTGGATATATGCAGACACTGTGGTGGCATACTCATCAACATTTCTATTTTGGTTATCAGTAGCTACTTCCTTAAACATGCCCCAATCTGTGCACTCAAAGCAGTCTTGTAATGCTTCTATAGCTCCCTCTGTCCAAACCCTCACCTGCTTTATTGTAGGTTTCACTCTGAGTAATAAAGGTTTATGTGCTGGAATAAGCAGCACTGAGAGATGGTCAGAGGGGCCCAGATGAGGGCGGGGGATAGTTTTGAAAGCCTTCTTGAAGTTGGAATAAGCAAGATCCAGTGTATTGTCCCCTCTGGTTGCAAAGTCCACATATTGATGGAAATGTGGCAGGATAGCTTTCAAATCCACTTGGTTAAAGTCTCCCACTGCAATAAATGCACCCTCTGATTGAGTAGTTTATAAACCTTCAGGGCCTTTTCTCTGTTTGCATCAGGGGGGGTATACACAGCTGTGATAATGGTAACAGAGAAATCCCTAGGCAGATAGAAGGGTCTGCATTTGATGGTCAGAAGCTCCACATCTGGGAAGCACAGACTTGAAACCACTTTGGCATTATTACACCATCTGTCATTTATATAAAAACAGACACCCCTCCCTAGAATTTGCCACTAAGAGCAAAACTCCAGTCCAGCTGAAATGTTGGAAATCCCATCAAGCTAACAGCACTATCTGGACAGAGGGCTTTAACCAAGTTTCTGTTGCAATGATGACACAGCAATTTCTCACCTCCCAGTTTGTTGTTAAATCCAGCTAGCGATTGGATGGAATCAAGTACCTGCAAAAGGACTATGGATTCTGTAATTATTTATTGGGAATGCCATTTGTTTCTATTAAACTTTTAAATATTTGCCACTGGGGGAAGATTGCAAAGTTTAGTTTCATGTTTTTTTCAAAGAAGAGAACTTGCTGGTAAATTCTCAGATTTATAATAGTGAATTCGTACATGTAGCCTGCTGATAAGATGAGTGAAAGGAGAGAAAGGGTTGTATGAATATTTTTTTTATTTATTTTACCATATATTTGTCTCTCTGGTGGTGTATAGTATCCTTAGTTTCTTGCATGTCAATTAAAAGTAGGAAACATGGAACTTTAAAAAAAAAAACAGGAAGGGCAAGCAGTCAGAAAGACTGCAGTATGGAGTAATCAAAAGACTAAAACAAATACAATGCACAAATGAGGGAGCAAAATACAAGCTTTTAAAAAAATGCAGGTAGAAAACTTTCAGATAATTGGAACAGATTTTTAAACAATGCTCACTATAATAAAGTGAAGGCTGCAGCTAAATACTGTGATACACAAACAATTTGTCTTCTGGTAATCCGATATGGAGCCCTATCCTTATTATATCTTAGTCTTTGCATAAAATCACTTTGCACTGTGGTACATAAAACTCTCAGTGGGAATGGATATGGAATATGTGGACAATACTTCTTCAACATAAGAGCTCATTAAAAGTCACAAATAATGAGACCAGAAATTTTCAGTGAAAGTAAACTGCAGCTACCAATGAGGGCTGTGCTTATTGTGCTTCCATCCCATCTCTCTAAAAATCATTTTTTCAACACTGAAGAATTTAAAGAAAATATGTTAATGAAATAGGAAGGCTCCAGGATACTGTTTTTATTTTCTCATTTTCTACTTCCAGGTAGAACAGATCTTGTTATTTGGGGCATTCCAGCATTCTCATTGGGAATATGGAATGATAAGAAGAGAGGGAGACAGAGAGAGGTCATTGATCCAACTACAACTCTTTGATTCCCAGCGTGGTGAGTAATTTGCAAGGGTTAAAGAAATGTGACAATGTTTCCCATCTCACATGGGAATGATTTTTGCCCCAGTAAGATGGCAGTGGTATGTTTACTAGAATAACTGAAAATAAATTTATGGTGATGAGTAGTTTATAGGATGCAGGCAAATCATGGGCCTGGCTGAAAAAAGATGAGGATCCCAGAGCTCATTTGTGCATCATCAAGGAAAAAGTTTGACAGTGGATTGTATTTTCCCCTACAGGATATAAATTTTAATCAGACCAACCACTGTTAAAGGTAAGAATGGAGGAAACGTATAGGCTATGAGTTTTATGTTTCTAGTCTGAAAGAAAGCAATCAGTAGTTTTTGCTTGGAGGTTATGGGAACCTAGATCTATCTGGCAGAAAGACAAAAAACCATTGTATTTTGGAGGAATCACTCACAACTTGCATATGTTAAATTGTGCGCTACTACTTAATTGCCTTTGGTAATCCTTTTAGCCTCCCTATTCTAATATCTTGTGCATTATAACTACTAATTTCACAAATGAGCAACTTCTCATGTTAAAATGAAAATTCCAAGCTTCAAATAAAATGTTGGGATTTTATTTTGTGGCATTCCAAATCTGCTTCCTCCATATGTTTAATAAAATGTGCTGCCAATATATTTTAGGATAGGTTTTCAACCATCAATAATCACCCAGTCTTCCTTAATAGATTTTTTTTTCTCTTTGGTTAATGGTCCAGTTTTATTTAGTTGGTGAAGACCTGTGAAATCTAAGGCACATACATACAGACATGGTCAATCCAATGAACCTCTGTTCTCAATATCTATTGGTAAAAAATACCCTTCTATTTTCTGAAATTGACAAAGATCAGTTATAATCCTTATAATTCTATGTATTAGTTCCTAACACGGTAGTTGTAATCAATAAATAGAAACTGGCTCAGAGGCATAACTGTTCTTAAATTGCATTTAAAAACCCTACCTTCATCTTTCCCCAAAAAATCTCCCAAAGGAATCTGCAGAACCCAGTGTAGATAAAAGAAGTTGTAGATTTGAATGCTATAAGACTGAGTTTGGAACAAAATTGGGCTCAAATGATGAACATGTAATGCAGGGGTCTTCAAACTTGGCCCTTTTATGACTTGTGGACTTCAACTCCCATAATTCCTCAGCCAGCCACACTGGTTGAGGAATTATGGGAGTTGAAGTCCACAAGTCATAAAAGGACCAAATTTGAAGTCCACTGATGTAATGGCTACAATGTTTAATTTTTTTATCTGAAATTTGAGCAATTGAGTCTTCATCTCAGAGAGAGTGGACTTCAAAGCTGCATAGATGTAAGACATGGAATTATTTTAGGATGGTATCCTTGCACAGGATTCTATATTCTATCCAATTTGCTTGCTTTTTGCTCTGTAGCATGGCTGCATTTAGAAGACATGCCCTCCAGCAGAAAATATATCTTCAAAAGGCGGTGCTGATTGCCATAGTAGGTCCTACATCATCACTTGCTAAAAACAAATGGTTAAAAGTGTTCAAGCAGCCTCATTCTTCAGCTGTGCATATTTATTTAGTAGAGTTTCCAACAAATCTGTCACTTGTCAACGCTGCTAATATTGAATATTCTTGCTTTGACAAAATATCCAGAACTGTCTGGTACTTTTAGAGTTAATTCAGATGAGGCTGGGAGGGGGGAGAAAGAATGTGTAGAAAATAATTACTCGGGCTTCAGAAGGAAGTGAACTTTTGCCCCCCAGGCTGGTTGGACAACGTGATTTATGACAGCAAAAGAGGGAGGGAAAATGCTAGCAAAATAACTGCTCTGGGGTGGAGATTTCAGATCTTGGCATCCATCCATGCTGTGCCGACACTCTGTTACACAGGAATAAAGGCTTTTTAGGTAAAACAATGCCTGGAAGCTCTTTGAAGTGTTTCATTAGTTGGAACCTTGACATCACTACTGCACAGTAATTTTGGGGTGGTTGTTTAATTTGGTTACCTTTTCACCTTCAAAGTCTCTAGATCTTTTGTGATGTCTTGAAATTAGCAGAAGAATCAGAAGCACTCACTGCTTGACCAGAAGCTATATACCAGGGGTCTTCAAACTTGGCCCTTTTATGACTTGTGGACTTCAACTCCCAGAATTCCTCAGCCAGGCACGCTGGCTACCTCTGCTATATACCAAATAAATCAGTGTGTTGCAGTCTAATGACAGGGCTATGCACATTTTAAAAAATCCTTTGGATGAAGCTATTTGGACTTCCTGCAAATACAGCACTTCTCTGCTGCTCGTTAAAGGGCCCTTTTTTACCCTGAGTTTCTGTATAGTCCTGAAAAAAAAATTCTGCCACTGTAAAAAAAACAAAACATTCATTATGTCACTTTTTATTCATTTACTCTTCTGCTATGAAAACAATGGGTATTTTAGATTGTTGTGAATAACAACAGAACGTGAAGCACACTTTAGCCAGCATGGAGTTTTGTTTGTTTGTTTCGTAATTTTTACAGAAGCTTTGGTCATAGATTGCAATTACAGCACTGTATGAAAAGCCTAATATCTGCTGTCCCAGATGTAGTAAAAGGAGCCTTCCCACATTTCAGAAACCCAGAGAATTGAGAAACTTGAGAATATATCTCTGGTTGTATTGAACATGGAACTTATCAGATCAAACAAAGACCTCTTGTTATGTGGAACTGTTTAGTCAACCCTTTATAACATGAAGCAGATTGATTTAGACAAATTGAACAAGGAGGAAAAAGCTATTTGGGAAATAGTGTGGTTTCAGAGAACATCTGATGATAATCTGGAGACTTTCAGCTTTGGCCAGAGTCACTTTGAATCAAAGAAAGAAGCTCAGTCAGCTTTGCTGTCAATTATAAGAACAGCTAAGCAAGATCCTGGTGGGTTTTTCTCTGACCTGAAGAGGGAAGCCTCTTAATGTTTTCAAGTGTATGTGAGCAAAGATACACACATACATACAAATTTAGCTTAGCAGAGAAAGATGATGATGAAGAAGAAAATAATCCTGAAATTAGAAATAGAGGAAGGGCCAGTACTGTATATTTATATTTTAAGGTTAAAGTCAGATTGCTGGAAAACATCTGCCTTCTTCTAGCAATCCTGTTATATCACCTCTAGCTGTATCTATTTTCTGATATATATCACCCTGATTTATATCTTGATGTCTTGGCTTCTGCTTTGTCTTTGTTCCCTTCATACAACTGTCTAGTTTTTGATCTTGAGTATTATGCTAAGTACTTTATATCTTTCTTCTACAGCACGGGTGTCAAACTTGCCACGTCATGTGATGCGTCGCGACGTATCATGACTCTTTTTGTATTGCTGGCAATGGGGTGGGCATGGCTTCAGTATGATGAAACCGGCCTGCGGGCCGTCAGTTTGACACCCCTGTTCTACAGGACAGAAAGACCATGATTATATCATTTAGACTTGAACAGAACAATATCTGATTTTGTTCAGTCCGTTGATGAAAACATTTCTTATACTGAAAATGGTTATATAGGACCAAAGGTGAGACAACCACTCCATGATTAGTCTGTTGTGACTGATTGTATGGCTAGACCTGATAAATTGTGTATTTGTGTAGCATAAATTGAGATACCATTTGGTTAGAATCCTGATTGTCATTGTTTGGTTTATTCAAATTTTTGAAAATTGTAGTACATTGTAATTGCCTAAATATCTCAGAAAAAGTATATTGATTACATTATTTTATATATATAATATTCAACTCCATTATCCTGGCAATTCTATATTGTAAAAGTTGATATTTGAAAAGTAACTTTGTGACATGCCTGTACTCACTATGTCTCCCTGCTGACTCATCACATATTTAGACTTCCATGGTCTAGCTCAGAAAAAAAAAATCTCATGTCCAATTTGTGCTACCTTTGATGTTAAGGAAAGAGAAGTGGAAGGAGCTGAGAGAAGAAATTGGTTTATTTCCCTGACAGAAAGGCACTGTCACAGGAAACAGAAGGAGGAGCTATAGGATTGAGTTGAAATTAAGGAGGTAGTCTTAAAAAACATCACACAGTACTGGAATGATAATTGAAAAATGGGTGACATTGGCAACTAAAAAGGAATAAACAGCAGTAGCTGTTGAGGATCAGTTGTTGATTTTAATAAGCAACAATGTGGGCTGTTAAACCTGAATTGGATTGGGCAGTGTTTTTCTTGCTGAGAAGGGTTGTTGGCATAATTCAGAGAAGTGTGCTGAGGACTAGAAGAGGATGAAAAGTGCTAAAGTGGGATCCTTGGTGCGTTCTGAACTTGGTTGTTTTCTTGCAGACATTTCATTACCAAACTAGGTAGCATCATCAGTGCTAGAAGGAAGTGGGGTTTGTTCTCTTTTTATTTACTAGTGGCTTGCTCTGTCATTGTTGGCGGGAGTATTCTTGATGGTTCCTTGATTAGGCTGTGGTTTATTGTTAGCTTGTTTGTATTAGTTGATAATTCCTTAATTGGGGTATTGTCTACTTCTTGATTATTGGTGTACTGTTAATTTTGATTGAATCTCTGCTAGAGCATTGGAATGCTATAAAGGAGAGCACAAAAGACCTTTCAACAAGGCAGAGAGCATGGTGGGGTTCCAGAAGATGACACAAAGTTGACATTAGCTAGAAAAAAGGCAGTTGCCAAATTATCTGAGACAGAGATTCAATAAACCCTTCCTTGACTCTAGACAAGGAAGGGTTAGGAACAGTGTACAGATATGTTAAGCCTGTATCATGACCTGCTTAGATTAGAGGGACTTAAGAGTAGTTTTATGCTGAAATCTTGAGTTCTGAATAACAGAAATGGTCTTAGTGTGTTTTAAAGACAATCAGTTTT
>NW_015387884.1:0-16710 GCF_001527695.2 Protobothrops mucrosquamatus | reverse complement strand
TATATATATATATATATATATATATATATATATATATATATATATATATATATATATATATATATATATATATATATATATATATATATATATATATATATATATTGGAGTGCCGTTTTGTACTGAATTCCAATCATTATACCATGTGACAAACTAGTACAAGGTTAGCAAGTATGTGTTAAGTAGGTATTTGACATCAATTTCCTCTCTTTTAGGCCCCCAAATCCTTATTTGTTTGTTTACTCAATTTATGCTCCCACAATCAAGGACATTTTCACAAGTTTATAGGACATTGATAATCAATACAATAAACTATCCATGGTATAATAGAAATAAAAATTAAAGTACAAAGCAGCACAATAAAATATCCATAAAACAAAATGAAGGTAAGCAGTCAGCAGTAAACATATAAACAATTACAGTATCAATAAAAAGAATGGTGTTACTTTATACCCCAAATGTGTTCCATAATAATTGTGTTTTAATAGCTTGCAGAAAGCTAACAAAGTGAAAACTGATTGAATTTCCAGGAAGAGACTAATCCAGAGTGTAAGTACAACAACTGAAAATCAATGTCTGTCCACCTGCAATCTTTTCATTTTGGAAAGGAACATTTGTAGGTTCTTCCAGGATTTATTAGGTAGATCAAAACTGGTCATGTAACATATCTCAGTGCCAAAGCTTTAAAGGTTAAAACCAGTACTTTGAATTGCACTCAGAAATATAAGGGAATCCAGTGCAGCAACCAGAGAATAGACATCATATAGTACTTTTTGCTACATTAGCCAAGAATCAAATTCCTGCATTCTGGATCAGCTGAAGCTTCTGAGTAATCTTCAAACCTAGCCCTGAATAAAGTATACTGCAGTGTTCAGATGTCTCAAGCAGGAGTCATGAGAGTATGATTGACCATCCCAAGGACTTTGCACTCCAGTTACACCCAAAATTGTCACACTAACCTGAGCTGTATAGAGACCTTCTGGTGATGGCCTCCATATCCTTAATTGATTGGTAATCATGAATCAAGAAGAATCTCAAGTCAGATTTTCTATTTTAAGGTCACGGTTACCCCTTCAAGAGATAACACTGAAAACATCAGAGAATCTCAGTGGACAAATAACAACTCCATCTTCTTCTGTTCATCTTCAGTTTGTTTCCTCCTAACCAGATCCCCTTAGTTTTCAAATTCTGTGTCTTCTCCCACAACAGAATCCACTCACCAAGGAAAGAGCACAACTGCTGCAAAACAGAGTCTTCAATCCCAAACCGTGTAAATGGTTCAAAGGGTATCATGATTGATGGTATCAAAACCTATTAAAAGATTTAAAGAGAGCAAGAGAAAAGAACTTTCCCCATCTAGATCCTCACTAAAGATTTCCCAAGTCCAAACCTGACCTCTGATTGAAAAGGGTTCAGGTAATTCATTTTTTATAGTGTGTTCTGTGAGAACCAATTTGGTGTAGTGGTTAAGGCATCAGACTAAACCAAGATACTATGCATTCTAGTCTTGCCTTAGGCACAAAGCCAACTGGATGACCTTGAGCAGTCATTCATTCTCAGCTCTAGGAAGCAGACAAGGGCTAACCTCTTGCCATGAAGACTGCAGGGAGCTGTCCAGGCAGTTGCCAGGAGTCGAAAAATGATTTGTGTGTTTTGTAGCTGTACCTTAACTATTTCCATAAGAAGGCGGATTTAGAATTATAATTAGAGGTGACCAATGTTAATGCAATTAAGAGGTGTACTGCAGTTTCCTTGAAGGCTGACAGAATCCTTTCTGGAAACATAGTAAGTATTTTCATTATGCCCTCACCACTGGAGTTGGAGTTAAGAGGAACCAGTTGAAATTGCATCCTATATACCTTTTCAGAGCCTACAGGTCAGAAGGAAGTTCAGACAAAATGGCAAGGCATTTCCTGACTCACCGCTCCACTCATTCCTTGGGTGGACTTGGTGAATCTTGGCATCTTTATTGCAAAGACCAGGATTAACTAGATGAGCAGGAAAGATACAGCTGCATCTTTCTAAAAGGGAGATAGCCACCTGATACAAGGCTGCTGGCTAACACAATAAGGAAGGCGAACTAGTGATACTTCAGTTTCTTTATTGCCAAAGTTTAAGCATAAACCTGAGCTCACACTCATGTTTGGCAAATTCATTTTTAATGTTCGTTGACACCCTAGATGCCTCATCTGCTACCTCTTCTCTCAGAAAGTCTTGGTAAACTAAGTAGCCATGTGTGTTTGGCCAGCAGTGAAAGATGTCTCAGTACAATCACATCAAGTGCATGTGTCATCTTCTGTTGCCAGTGGCAGAACTGTGCACAAAATTGCTTGAAAAACTGTAAAGCATGCACCCACGGAAACCATGAACTATTTTAATTGGCTTATTATCTAAAGAATGGCCCTGATGTCCTTCAATCTCATCTAGATTAGTAAGTGATCTGACCATGACAAAGGGCAGATGGAAATGCCCTCTACATTTGGATCATTATACATTTTCTTTTATACAAAACATAGTTTAGTGGCCTGAAATAATTTGGAACAAGTCTATTATTACAATAGAAGCCATAAACTCTTGAATTTTGACTGAAAACATGGAAGTTGACACCAAACTTGCAACTCAACTTAACTGAAAGCCATTCATATCCTACTATTTCATGACTGATCACAACACCACTTTCTCCTCCAGGTGCTTAGACTTTTGAAAAACCTCAGTATAGAGAAAATCTCAGAGAGGGCATCTTCCATGTTCTCATTTAATTAGATCAGGGATAGGCAACCTTGGCTCTTTTATGACTCATGGACTTCAATTCCCAGAATT
The DNA here is from genome assembly GCF_001527695.2 of Protobothrops mucrosquamatus. NCBI lineage: Eukaryota > Metazoa > Chordata > Lepidosauria > Squamata > Viperidae > Protobothrops > Protobothrops mucrosquamatus. Next base: position 13,890 of record NW_015387884.1, on the reverse strand, counting down.
CCTGAGACAGCATGGTTGGCTCAGGAATTCTGGGAGTTGAAGTCCACGAGTCATAAAAGAGCCAAGGTTGCCTACTCCTGAACTAGATCTTGGTAATACACAATGTTTAGACTATTTCTAATTAACCTGATCTTGCTTTAATTCACTATTTTTGCATGAACTACATTTGGGATATAGGAATCAGTCCTTCGTTTCTCGGCTGACCTTGTTTTTAGCCTATTTTCAGAACTAGAATTGTACATTCTTTGAAAGAAGTCAGAAGCTTTGTTTTAGAATGCATGGAAGCAGGACTTTTTAAAGCAGCACATGGTGTTTTTTTCAGAAGTGTGAGCCTAGAAAAAAAAAGATATGACTATGTAAAATTGCATTAAAAATGACATTTCTTTGAGCTGGTTACTTTCATTTGTCTCTGGCTTGAGTGGAAGCCTGCTGAAAAACAGGCTGATTTTAAAAGACCCCTATATCTGAAAGACTGATCATTTTTAAGCATACAAGATCCTGTTTGGAACACTAAATATAATAGACCACAATCCCAGACCAAACAAAAACTTTTTTTTTCTTTTGAAAGAGGATTTATTAAATAGCTTTCATTATTTGTTCCGTTGTGTGGCCATAAAGCACTCAATGAATTTCAGAAGTCAGGTTTAGATTTGTATTTTCACTTTTACTAGGAATTTATTCCCAGAATTTCAGTCTCTGTTAACTGATCATGTCCTCAATATGACTGAATTTAATTACAGTATTGCATGTAAGCAAAATGACTGTATATTTTTAGCACTTGAAAAAAACAGAGATAGTTTTTTTAAAACAAAACAAAACTGTACATAACTGACTTAATATTGGCCAGATGGTACTTCTATATGCATTGGTTTTAGTTGCAAATGAGAATGTTTGACAGCCCAGCTCTGACAGAAAACTGTTAGATTTCAAATTGCCTCTGAGCAGAATGTAAGTATAAAGTCTTCAAGAGTTTATTCCCCAAGGAAGGCAGCTTACAGAGCCTGAAGGGAACATGGGATATCTTTCCATTTATACAGCAAACCTTGGAAGTTGCCACCTGCTTCAAGAGGAAGAAGAAGGAAGCCCACACATAGACATCCTTACATCCTGATTCTTTCTATCGAGTATGACATCAGCCTTGTCCTATGGCGTGTGTGGCTTCTTCTCTCTGGGATGTTTTTCAAAGCAGTCTTTCTCCTAAAACCCACTGATAAATTTAATACAATTTTGATTTGCCCAATGCTCCTTCAGGCTGCTTAACATGCAGGGGAATCTGGACACTGCTGAATTTTGATCTCATCTCTGAAAAAGAAACTCAGGACTTGCAAGTAGTACAAGCAGTGGTGGGATTCAAATATGTGAACAACCAGTTCTCTTTGTGGATGCTGCTTCCGGAAGTCCATTCTGGGCCTGGGCAACAAAAAAATTAGCTACCGGTTCTGCCAGACTATTGTGAACCAGCTGAATCCCACTACTGAGTACAAGTATGCCTCAACTTATAACCAGTTGTTTACTGGCTGTTCAAAGTTATGACAGACATCCCCAGGGTACTTATGGCCCAGTTTCAAAGTTCCAACAGTTAGCATCCCCTCTGATCACATGATCACAACCAGTCTCCATTTACAGACATTTGCAGTGTCCCGTGGTCACACGATCATGTTTTAAAACTGTTCTGCTGCAAGAAAGGTTGAAAAATTGGGTTGGTCAAGTGAGTAACTCATTTTATGCTATCATGACTTATGACCATGATGGTGGGCTTCATTATGGTTGTAAGTTAAGGAATACTTATATTTAATTCAATGTTTTATCTGAGGCAGCAGGATTAAGGGTAAATAAAATCTTAAATTTTGCCCCCACCCTCACCTGGAACTCACTCTTGGTATGTTCTGCACCTAAAAACAATAATATAGTCATGAGCTCTGACTGAGCCGTGGTGGTGCAGTGGTTAGAATGCAGTATTGCAGGCTAATTCTGCTAACTGCCAGAAGTTCAATCCTGACCGGCTGAAGGTTGACTCAAACCTTCCATCCTTCTGAGGTTGATAAAATGAGGACCCAGATTGTTGGGGTAATATGCTGATTCTGTAAATCACTTAGAGAGGGTTGTAAAGCACTATGAAGTGGTATATAAGTCTAAGTGCTATAGTGCAATGAGTAAACCACAGATTGTCATATATAGTTCACACTTGTTTTATACTATATACTGTGGCAGTTCATTATTCAATAGTTCTAGAAATTAAAGGCCTATTCAAACTGAGGCAAATTGAAAACCGATCTATGAATTTGACGAGGGCTAGTAATTCTCCTTGTGTCTTATTCATACATGTTCATTGCTCCAATGTGCTATATTAAATGATGATTGCCTTTTATGAATGAACCAGCTCCATAAACACTCCTCAACTGCAGTAAAATGAAGTGATTATTCTAAATTTTTATTGATTTATTTAACACATTTCTATAGCTGCTCATCTATTCAGTGGAACTTTGAATGGAGAACAAAAGATAAAACATAATGCAGAGTTTATTTGAAGCACAAAGTCAAGGTCACTGTGAAAACACCTTACCAGCATGCCCTCCTGCACACATGCCAGGATCCATTAACATCCTGGCCCCAATGCAGCTGTGATGCAGAGCCCCTAGTCCTGCAGGCCAACTTAATTTTTAGAAAACATTACAACATATTGTTTTTAGGTACGTTCCATGCAGAGGTGGGGTGGGGAGGGAAGGGAAACCTGTTATCTTTTCACATTAAGCAATTTTGAAGAAAAAAAAAGCTTTTTAACTATTTCTAAATAAAGTGTTTTTTACTGTGTCAAAAGCACAGTTAGGAATAATTGCTAGAAAGACAGACACACAGAGAGAAGGAAGTCATAGGGATTTTTTTTTCTTTCTTCCCTGAGCACAAATAAGGCCTATGAAATGTTTCTCTGCTAACAAAGAACACTCAATGTTATTTCCCAGCCTACAGTCTCTCATAAAATGCCCAAATGGGTTTTTATGATGGTTTTCCCCTCCCCTCAATTCTCACCTTTGGGTTGAAACAAGCATGAGAAAGTCCAATGGGTAATTATTTTACAAAAGAATTCAAACCTGGGAGATGTAATGGGGTGCTTCATCAGCCATAACTGTAGCTTTATTGCTGTAACACTGCACACAGCAGCAAGGAGAGAGAAATGCCGCCATTTGCTACGGAGGTAGTTTTTATTGAGGAATTCAAGGGGAGATACTTTCAAGCGAGGGAAATATGAGAAATATTGAAGGAGGCCTCTGGAAGCATGTGCAATTCTCCTCTGCATTGACTTGTACTGACTTACTGTTAAGAATGTCACCGAAGGGAACCAGTCACACCTCAGAAAGGAAGAATGTACTTTTTGGTGTAATATAATCAATAAACCCAGCACCTTCTCAGTGTCTGTTACGATAAAGATTTAGATTTGTTATCTCTCTGATCAAAAGCAAAAGCAAGTTTTACTTGTTTTCCAACAAGTAAGTTCTCTGTGTTCTAGAATCTGTATATGTGACACATCTCTCACTATCCCAAATTACTGTAAATGCCAGATTTTGTTCACTCTAATAAGGGAGAATATTTGTAGCTCAGGATTGACATGAGGGGTCCTTGGTGCTCTCTGAGCTTGCTTTGTTCACTCTCCCAGGAGATATTTCTCTTTCTTAAAAAAGAGGCCATACTATTCCTATATGCATCAGTAATTCTGGTTATGCCACAATGTTTCTTTTCTAAAATCACTCAGAATAATACCTGGGTAATACTTTTCTTAGGACAATCAAAGCAATATATAAAGGTGTGCAAATTTTGAGTTTTACTTTATTATATTATTAATATTTGTTGACAACAGTGTGAAGTCACAGCTGGCAATTCTTAGTTGGTGTTGGCCTTCAGACACATTGAGTTGTTCCCAGGAACCTATGCAGATCCAAGTAGCTTTATGTAATTGACAGATGGAAATGTTGTCAATGTCCAAGATTTTTTGATATGGCACCCAGTGTGCCACTAACTACTGGCACCAAGACAGCCAGTTTATGCCATAACATTTCAATTTCAGTTTTCAGATCTTAATGATGCTGATGCCAGCACGTAACTCAAGCGCCATTAGTTAGCTGGTTTGAAGCTAGTTTGCCCCCATCGGTGCACCAAAGATAGGTGCGCAAGCACCAAAGATAGGTGCGCAAGCACCAAACAGGTGCGCAAGCACCAAAAAGATAGGTGCGCAAGCACCAAACAGGTGCGCAAGCACCAAAGATAGGTGCGCAAGCACCAAACATCGGTGCACCAAAGATAGGTGCGCAAGCACCAAAGATAGGTGCGCAAGCACCAAACAAGCAATCTCGGCTGTCAGGGCTGTTTGTGTCTAGCATTTGTATATTTCCCTGACAATGTATGCTACATGCTAAATAAATAAATAAATTCAGATCTTGATATTTTTGTCTTCTATTCTACTATCCCTTGGTATTTCCTCATCAATTAGTCACATTTTTTTTAATTTTCAACCATAATCATACCTAGTATGTTATCTGCCAAGACTTTATCAGAAATCCAACAATATTTTAACCTGCTTATTTTCAACTACTTCATCAACTATATGTTTCCAGCAATTTTTCATTACCAGCCCATAATAAGTTTTACAGATGTTCATTTTGGTGATTTTGTTATGTCATTATTTATTATTATGCATGGTCATGCAGTCAGCCAGATGTTTATTCTGGATTTGTTATTTTTATCCATCTATCAAGTCCTTCCCAAGAATCTGGAATAAACAGACGTTTGGTGGTATTAAAGGTATTGTCACAGGATATAAACTGTTCCAAATAAAACTGCCTTTTGCAATTGATGGATGGTGATTTTGTCTTTGGGGTGTTCAAACAGTGCTCCAGATGCTTTGGGATTGTACTCACGGTGCCTATTACTATTTCCAGGTCTTTTTATTTTGTGATTTTCTCCAGTTCTTTCTCTTCTCTTTTGCTGTCTCCAGATATTGCCACATCCACTATCCAGACTTTTTTGTCTTTCTTATCCACAAGCCAGGGGTATTATGTGCTAGGTGTCTGTCTGTCTGAATTCTAAAGTCCCAGAGCACTTTATTTTCTTTATTTTCTATGATTTTGTCTATGTGTGGTCCCAAAAGCCCTTGTTTGCAGGCAAATGATATTTCTTGCAGATATTCCTTTGCACCATTCTTGCTAATTTGTTGTGATTATTGTTGTTATTATTATGGCACTTTAAGAAACTCAAGAGAATTTAATGACAATAACTCTGTGAGGTAAATTGGGATGAAACAATGAGTAGCCCAAATCATTAAATAAGCTTTCATAGCTGTGGGTGGGCTGGAATCTGAATCTTCCCTGTTATGGTCTAATATTTAAAAAATGAGACTACCCTGGTTCTCATTAACATCAATGTACCTTCAGTAAGCTTGTTTTCCCAAAACAACTAGAAATAAGTGCTCATTATTTCTAAAATACATTTAGGCTGTCTGTTCTGAATTCTTGCTATAGGAAAAGTGGTAGAAATACAGTAGATGCCACAGATTCTCTCATTTGGATGGCTGAAATATTTTGTTGTCCAGCAAGATGGCATTTATCAAATTTATCTAAGTGAATGAGACAAATTAAATTGCTTTGCTTCTTTCTTGTTTGGTATTTCTCTTCTTCAATCTTCAGTTCTACAAGTTGAAATAATTCAGGGAGAAGAGATGCTTTTACTGCAGTGCACTGTGGATGATAGTTAAGGAGATCAAACACAATTTTCTCAGTAAGTGTATATTTCTGATTCAATTTGCCACTGTGCTTTAAGCTACTTTCATAGATACATGTGTTTTGCCTGCTTCTAATGAGATATTATAGATCTGTCACAGACTTTGTTCTCTGCATTTATTTAAGGCATTATCTGAAATACTATCCAGACATATTTAGTATGCATAAAGCTTGGAAGCTTCTAAAGAAAATGGAGGAGCATCCGTTAAGTATAGGATATCACTCAGAGGGAATCAGCATTCACAGATGTGAAAACAAAATCAGGAACAAGAAATAATAAGATTGCTTGGGTTTTTTTAAATAGTTTTATTGAAGTTTTTACTAAATATAGTAAAAATTAATGTGCACTTGCATTTGAACTCCTGTACAAAACAGTTGAAGGTCTTCAGTACTATATAATTAAATGAAATCAAAATGCCAGACATGATAGGCCAGGAAAGGATAAGTGGATAGGAATGTTTCACCATAATGGAAAAGTTGCAGCATTTTTGTATCAACTTGCATATTTATGTCCCTGGATTCTTTACTCATTTGAGTCATAATTGCCTTTCAAAAACTCTTGAACCATGTATCTTGGGGTATTGTTTTCTCCCCCCCCTTCTTGGAATAAAACTAAATTTTTAATATTGTGCTGTTTGCTTTTCTAACAGTTAATGTATTGTATGTGCATGTATGTCTTTTTCTTTTTGTATACATGTATGAAAAAGATATTTTCCCTCCTAATTATTTTTCTTTTAGTTCAGCTACAATGTTTCTTATTCCCCAATGTATAAGAGAGGGGTGAACCACTCACCAGGCGTATGTTATTCTCCTGAGAATTTAGTGTGATTTGGATTCTCACTTCATTTGTCAGTGAAATATCAAAACTGCCAGAAACGTTCTAAAGATCTACTACCATTAGAATTCTTTTAAAAGGTGACAAATGAAAAATCTGGCACATACCCTGGTTACTTGAGGGACCACCTGTCTCCCATAGTATCTGCCCAGCTGATTCAGTCTGGCAAGTTTGGCATACTCCAGGCTCTGTCAATTAAATAATGCCCTCTCTTTGGACCCTGTGAAATTATGCCTTCTCGGTAGCCAAAGTGTTCTCTGGAATGAGATTCCTTCTGAAATTAGCAATTGTAAAGGAGCTTATATGTCACCCCATAGTGCTTTACAGCACTCTCTGGGTGATTTACAATGTCAGCATATTGTCCCAACAATCTGGACCCTCATTTTAGCACCTCAGAAGAATGGAAGGCTGAGTCAACCTCAAACCCTATCAGGTTTGAACTCTAGGCTGTAGAGTTTGCCTGCCATACTGCTTTCTCACAACTGCACCACCAGACAGTTGGCTTCTAACATGCTGGTGTTTTCAAGGGCCTTAAAGACCTGGTGTTTGCACTGGTTTTTATTGAGGACAATTGATACCCTTTCTTTTATTAAGTTCTCCTCCAGTTTGTTTTTTTTTGCCAACTTTGTTATTTGGTCTTTTTTTCTTTTGGCATTGTTCTTTCTTTTTCAATGCTTTTAGCCATTGTAAACAATTGTAATTATTTCCATCACAGTACACATTTAAGATATATACATGACTTGTGTATCATGTTAAATTTCAGAATCTGATCTGTGTTTACATCCCATATATTTCCCCTTTTTCCTGGCATTCTTTTTATAGCAAATCAACTGATTTGTGTTCATGTATAGTGTGATGATTTACAATTTTAAGGAGAAAATACATAATGATGGCCCAAGTATAATGAGACTCTATTAAATCAGGGTCCAATGTTTACATGGTTGCTCTCAGTCTCTTATCTCCCCTTTGACTGGCTCGACCTAGATTGAAATTTCTAGATATTTGACTAATATAAAAACATTTTTAAAGATTTTTTTAATCTTGCCTTTATTATTTTTATAAATAACTCAAGGCGGCAAACATAATTAATATTCCAAGGGTGCTTTTTTTCAAAAGCAACTTGAATTTCTTTTTTTTTTCTTTGAAGCTTCTTGGATGAGAAATGAAACATCTTCAAGGAAAAACAAAGAAAATCCAGTTGCCTTTGGAAAAGAAAGCACATTTGGGGGAACCATAGCCTGAATGACTTGAGAATCTCCACAAACATAACTAATACCTCTTCCTCTTTTTATTTATGTTAGAAAGCAGGAGACTATGAGTTCAAGTCCCATCTTAGCCATAAAACCAGATGGATGACTTTGGGTCAGTCACTCTCTCTCAGCCCAACTCACCTCACAGGGTTGTTGTTTTGGGGAAAAATGGGAAGAAGAAGGTGCACTGGATATGTTTGTCACTTTGAGTTATTTGTAAAGATAATAAAGGTGGGGAACAAATAAATAAATAAAAACAGAGCAAAAGACTAAAGCACCTCTTCACCAGCAGTCAAGACTCAGATGAGCAGAATTAACACCAAGATTAGCACTAGATCAACAATCAAGAAGTAAACAATATTATCCCAATCAAGGAACCACCGACTCAGACAAACAAGCCAACAGTAAACAACAGGTCCATCAAGGAACCACCCAGACCATCCCACAATACCTACAGGGCAAGCCACTAGTACAGGGGTAGGCAACCTTGGCTCTTTTGTGACTCGTGGACTTCAATTGGCTCAGGAATTCTGAGTTGAAGTCCACGAGTCATAAAAGAGCCAAGGTTGCCTACCCCTGCACTAGTATATAAAATGTGAGCAAACCCCACCCCCTTCTAGCACTGACAATGCTACCCAGTTGGGTAATGACACATCTCTTAGAAAACAACCAAGCTCAAAGAGCATCAAGGACTCTACAATTCAACCCTGAGCTACAAATATTCTCTTCTATCGATTCCACGTTCTGGAAAGAACTACAGAATCAAAGGCTATGCTATAATCAATAAATAATGTTATTTTCTCCCTCTTGTTCATATTTTCTTGATCTCTCCATCTTATGTAAGCTATCAAGTGGATTTCTCTGCCCTTAATGAAATCTGCCTGATCAATTATCTTTTATTTCTTTATGTATGCCTTTTATCTTCTTTGCAAAATAATAAGCATAACTTTGTTTGCTTGAGAAATGAGTGCAATGATTCTGTCATTAATATGTTCATTTGCATCACTCTTCTTTGGTAGAAGAGTGTAGATATTGATCTTTTCCGGTCTCTAGGCCATATAGTTTATTCCATATCTGTTTATGGGGAGGTATTACACTTTAACTGTCATTTCTCCTTCAGCTTTTAATATTTCACTAAGTATTTCACATCCATCTGGTGCTTTCCTATTTGACAGCAGGTTTCTTGCCTATTATGTTTTGCTTTCTAGTTGAATTTATCCCTGAATATATTCTATCTCTAGAAATATTTCTTTTATTTTATTACCCTGTTTATAAATGGCTACAGTATAATCTTTCCACTTTTCTTTAATTTCATTTGTCTTTATTAGATCTCTTCTGTGACTACATTTGAGTCTTCCTACGTGAACTGCTTAAAGATATCTTTAATGTCTTTAATGTCTTCCTGAGGTCCTCATAGCCCTGACTTGGTCTGCTTGTCCCTCTCCAAAAGAACTGGACATTACCATATGTAAGCACCTTACTGGTGGTAAGTTATTTGTTAATTATTGTTTGTTTCCCTTCTCCACCTTGGCATGGCCATTTCTATTCTTGTTGTAATGTTATGCATATTGCTCTTTTTAACTCTTGTAAGTCATCCAGAATCATGTATGAGTCGATGACTCTAAAAAAACTGAATTATAAATCTGAATTATAAGTTTATATATATATAAGCTTAGTATTTCAGCATATTTGCTATTATTCTTCACTGAACCTTCCTTCCTTCTTAGTAACTTCTTGCTTGGTGTTAGGTGTTTATGTACACTCATCTTCCACCATTGTTGTTGTGAAGATTTTCTTCTAACTTTCTTTAGCTAATAAGATAGCTTGTTCTAAGATCTTTCCTTCTTTGACATTTTGGAAATATTTCCCCACTTTGCTTTTCTCTTATCTCTTCCCACATCTCAAATTTTCTTCACTGAACTGTGTCTTTCATTGATCTCATGTTCCTACAGTATGTGCTCCAAATCAAATCTTGTTGGCATATCTCCTTTCCTTTATTCATAGTGTGTTCCACAATTTACCCCTGGATGATAATATCCTAATAATATTGTACTTTTCTGTCTTCTGTTTTCTATTGTGTAATCAATTTTATTCCAATATTGTGCATCAGGTGATGTGCATGTTGCTTAATGCAGATATTGGAAACCATACTTTTGCAAAAAATAGTTCAAATAATCATAATTCCGTGTTCTTTCATTTCTACAACTGCTCCATTTCAATCACCTATTAGTAATACAATATACTTTTTATATATAGCATTTTGAACATTTTGCCACTTGTGAGTAGCACCCACCATTGCATCTTAGTAGGTTTTATTGTGTAAAGCTAATGTACACTGGATATCAAATTTAATAGATAATTCTAAGAGACATGATTCTATTATTTATTGAGTTAGAGCCAGCTACATATTCAGTGATATCTTATATGAGTATTGTCTCTCCATTTTTAGTATGGTCTCATATTTTGAATAGTACATCATAAAATAATCTAATATAGCCAGTTGTGGTCCACCTAAGTTGCTTCATTTATATGGTTTGCCCATTGTGGTTCATTTATTTCTAAAACATCCAATCTAGAATGTTTCATCTCCATATTGACAGTTTCATATTTTTTTTGTCTATAATTCTCAATTCTATGTTCCCATTCTATGTGTCCCTATAAAACAAAAGACTCTTCTATCAATACTTGGCAAACTTTCTTGCAATTTTGGTCTACCATATTGTTACTCCGGATCAACTTAAGAAAGCTCAGTATTCTTACTAGAAACTGGAAGAGTGTTATCCCAGAGATGCTTTTTCATGAGTGGACAGAAAGGTCTGCTGGTTTGAAAGAGGGGTCAAAGAGACCATCTTTGTCAAAATTGAACAGCCCTCTCTCAACAAAGGGGGAGGGATACAACATTATCTATCTTCAGTTTACACCACAGTCCTTTCAACAATTCCAAAAAAGCTCCACACCCATTTGTACTACTCAGGTGACCCTGATGACACTGATAAACCTCCAGGTGGCCTCAACGACTCTCTTCAAGGAGTATAAATCCTTCTATTCCCCAACCATCCAGTCAGAGCTGAAGAAGCTTCTTGGATGAGAAGCAAAATGTCTTCAAAAAAACCAAGAAAGTCCAGATGCCTCTTGAAAAAACATCTTTGGGATAATTATGACATGGATGACTGAGAATCTCCATAGACAACTTGAAGAGTGCCTTTTAAATCTGAGAGTCTCATCTATCTGATACAGTACCCAAACCTATTCAGGGTTTTACTTAGAAAACTCACCATTTTACAACCCTGTAGTCCCTAATAAGGGTAGGGTTAGAGCGATCGGATTATGCTGAGCATTTACTGGCCAGATGCCCTTCCTGACACCTATAGGCATTTCACAGCAGATATTTTCTCTTTTCACCCTAGGAAAGAAACATCCACCACTACCTAGGATTGAACTTTCAATCTTCCGAGTGGGAGGTGAACATCTTCACCATTAGGTCACCACACTCCATTTAGTGTTTTACTTATGCCCATATAGTTTTCTTTGTGACAGTATTGAAGTGGTTCATTGACTACTTCCAAGTTTGATGTTGAGGTTCCTTCTCTTAACTTCCCCTCATAACCACTGTAGACATCTCTTAGCTTCAGTGGTCTCCTTTTTATCTGTCAGCAATGATGCTCTACCAGGAATTTCTGCTCACAATAACATTACTATTTCTTCTCAGGATCTATGAAGCTGCTTGAATCCATGACTACTTCTGAAAATGTATTTCAAAATATAAGCAAAATTTATATTTTGAATATACTTCCCCCTACTCAGTTATTTCTCATCAGAGTGGTCATCCTCAGAGGGGGCTAAAGTATATTTCACAAATATATGTTTTGATTTGCTAAGGTCATTTATAGTCTTATTGTGGATCTCTTAGATGCGTCTAAATGGCAACTGCCCACAGCTGAATAAATATTTCTATCAATTTTATTAAATATTAATTTATATACTACTTCTTACTTTTTCAAAATATACTCACCTTTCCATTTTGGCCACATTCAGACTGACTGTAAATCAAGGCTCAAAAAGAAAAGTTTCTGGTTGTAAGACATTATTTTGTTTGAATAAATGCTTTTTATTTTGGCAATAATTTATTGACATTTTCCCCTTAAAACTTTTCTAGGCTTCAATATGGTATAGGGTAGTGCACTGGGACAGTGATTAAGATGCTAGGCTTGTCGATTGAAAAGCCTCACCTTGGGTTCAGGACCCAAGTGTCATGTGGTGGGATGAGGTGCAGTCTTTGCCTATGTCTGGCCACCTAGTAGTTTGAAAGCATGCAAAGGCAAGTAGATAAATAGGTACCACTTCAGTGGGGAGGAAACAGCACTCTGAGATGTCATGCTGGCCACATGACCACACAAATGTCTTTAGACAGTGCTGGCTCATGGCCATGAAATAGAGATGAGCACTGCCCCCTATAGTCAGCAATGACTAGCAGATTAAAATCCACAGGGACTTGTTTCCTTAATATGGTCTAAGGCAGAGCTCCCCAACCTTTCTGGCTTGGGAGCCCAGAAGGAAAGGGAGGATCAGGGAAATGTGCACACACGCACAGCCCTGCATGTGCATGTGCAAATGGGTGTATGCATGATGGCGGTGCTAGCGTGTGCACATGTGCAAACAGACACATTCACCTATGGTGCAAGCTGGTGCCCACATGCATGTGCTAGTGGGCCTCTGGCACCCATGTGCATGCACAAACAGGCCAATGGCATCTGGATGCATGTGCAAATGGGCCGCTAGCAACTTACGCATGTGCAAACAAGCCTGTGTGATGCTGGTGGCAGTGCTAGCATCCCCACATTATGTGCAAATGGGACCATTAGCACCTGCACAGCAGTGCTAGTGCAAGTGGGAGGGGGGTTCACCAGCTATTCCCAGGGCCTGGTGGCCAACAGGCCATGGCCCAGTACCGGGCCGCGGACCATAGGTTGGGGACCCCTGGTCTAGGGTATTGTTATATTGTAAGTTAAATTAGGGACATAAACATATTATTTTAGATTTTAGATTTAGCCATTGTGGCATAGTGATTAGAATGCAGTATTGCAGTATAACCCTGCCCACTGCCAGGACTTCGATCCTCATTGGCTCAAGGTTGAATCAGCCTTCCATCCTTCTGAGGTCAGTAAAATGAGGACCCAAATTTTTGGGGGCAAAATGATGTCATTGTAAATTATTCACAGAGTCCTGTAAAGCTTTATGGGGCAGTATATAAGCCTAAGTGCTATTGCTATTGCTATAGTGTTGCAAAATCAAAAGATTATTGAATCTTATTTAGTCCAACTTCTTATTATTTATTTATTCCTTTCCTCTAGTGATAGAACAAGAACTATACTTATCAACATAGCATTTATTCAAATGTTATTTTCTTTTAAGTCAAGGGAACTTAATTTTTTTTTTTAAAAAAAAGAGTGAGTTGCATAGAAGATGTCTCCTTATCAAAATGATTTCTTTCTTTTTAACAGCCTAGATATATAGAAAATTGTTATCCTGGTTTTGTAGGTATGTAGAAAATTGTTATTCTGGTTTTGTAGATGCTGCATTTACACTATATAAACAGGCTATGAAAACATTCATAAGCTGCCTTGCGGGAGTACAAAAATAAAACTTAATATTTTAATTGAGAATCAGTTTTATAGCTACTGCTGTTAGAGATAAAAAATATGATTTCACAGCTGTAACATTCCTCAATTTAATTCAAGAATGATTTTCCCACAGTGCATAATTTTTGCATTCTCAGATACAATATGCATTTTGGAAATCAGGTGCTTTAGATAACCTGGGCTGGGTTCCTGCTGTGAAATATAGCAAGATGCCTTTGTGAAATATGGGTCACATGTCGACTTTCCATCTGTTGGAACTATGGATTTCTGCATAATCAGCCTCTTTTGAATAGCTTACATTGATTCCTTAATTATTTCTAGACTGGGTTCAAGCTTTTTGCCCCTTGATTATCATTATTTTGCAGCTTCCCTGTCTATAATTTTCACTCCTCTTTCAG
>NW_015387883.1:186787-188798 GCF_001527695.2 Protobothrops mucrosquamatus | reverse complement strand
TCTCCTGGTTTTTGATCCACAAAAAGAAAATTGCCTATCCTGAATAAATTCCCCAAAATACTCACCCCTTCCTGGTTATTGATCCAAAGACATTTAAATTGCCCCTTCTGTATAGAACTCCAAAAATACTCACCCTCTCCTAATTATTGATCCAAAAACACATTATTGCCTCTCCTGAATAAATTACCCAAAATACTCAACCTCTCCTGGATTTTGATCCAAAAACACATTATTGCCTCTCCTGAATAAATTACCCAAAATACTCACCCCTTCCTGGTTATTGATCCAAAGACATTTAAATTGCCCCTTCTGTATAGAACTCCAAAAATACTCTCCCTCTCCTGCTTATTGATCCACAAACACAAATTGCCTCTCCTGAATAAATTCCCCCAAATACTCAACCTCTCCTGGATTTTGATCCAAAAACACATTATTGCCTCTCCTGAATAAATTACCCAAAATACTCACCTCTCCTAGTTATTGATCCAGAAACACAATATTGCCCCTCCTGTATAGAACTCCAAAAATACTCACCCTCTCCTTGTTATTAATCCACAAACACAAATTGCCTCTCCTGAATAAATTCCCCAAAATACTCACCCTTTCATGGTTATTGATCCAGAAAAACAAATTTGCCCCTCGTTTATAGAACTCCAAAAATACTCACCCTCTCCTAGTTACTGATCCCGAAACACAATATTGCCTCTATTGTATGGTACTCCAGAAATACTCACCCTCTCCTGATTATTGATCCAAAAACACAATTTGCCCCTCTTGTATAGAACGCCAAATATACTCACCTCTCCTGCTTTTTGATCCACAACAAGAAAATTGCCTCTCCTGAATAAATTCCCCAAAATACTCACCCTCTCCTGGTTATTAATCCAAAGACACGAAATTGCCCCTCCTATATAGAACTCCAAATATATTCACCCTCTCCTTGTTTATTGATCCAGAAACACAAATTGCCTCTCCTGAATAAATTCCCCCAAATACTCAAACTTCTCCTGGATTTTGATCCAAATACACATTATTGCCTCTCCTGAATAAATTGCCCAAAATACTCACCTCTCCTTGTTATTCATCCAGAAACACAATATTACCTCTACTGTATAGAACTCCAAAAATACTCACCCTCTCCTTGTTATTGATCCACAAACACAAATTGCCTCTCCTGAATAAATTCCCCAAAATACTCACCCTTTCATGGTTATTGATCCAGAAACACAAATTTGCCCCTCCTATATAGAACTCCAGAAATACACACCCTCTCCTGGTTATTGATCCCGAAACACAATATTACCTCTACTGTATAGTACTCCAAAAATACTCATACTCTCCTGGTTATTCATGCACAAAAACAATATTGCCTCTTCTGTATAGAACTCCAAAAATACTCACCCTCTCCTTGTTTATTGATCCACACACACAAATTGCCTCTCCTGAATAAATTCCCAAAATTACTTACCCTCTCCTGGCTATTGATCCAAAAACAGAATTTGCTCTTCCTGTATAGAACTCAAAAAATACTCACCGTCTCCTGGTTATTGATCCACAAACACAAAATTACCTCTCCTGAATTAATTCCCCAAAATACTCAACCTTTCATGATTATTGATCCAGAAACACAAATTTTCCCCTCCAATATAGAACTGCAAAAATACTCACCCTCTCCTGATTATTGATCCCGAAACACAATATTCCCTCTACTGTATAGAACGTCAAAAATACTCACCCTCTCCTGGTTATTGATCCACAAACAGAAAATTTCCTCTCCTGAATTAATTCCCCAAAATACTCACCCTTTCCTGGTTACTGATCCAAAAATACAATTTGCCCCTCCTGTATAGAACTCCAACAATACTCACCAGCTCCTGGTTATTGATCGAGAAACACAAATTTGCCCCTCGTTTATAGAACTCCAAAAATACTCACCCTCTCCTAGTTACTGATCCCGAAACACAATATTGCCTCTACTGTATGGTATTCCAGAAATACTCACCCTCTCCTT
>NW_015387883.1:176493-179541 GCF_001527695.2 Protobothrops mucrosquamatus | reverse complement strand
AAACACAATATTGCCTCTCCTGTATAGAACTCCAAAAATACTCACCCTCTCCTTGTTTATGGATCCAGAAACACAAATTGCCTCTCCTGAATAAATTGCCCAAAATTACTTCCACTCCTGGCTATTGATCTAAAAACAGAATTTGCTCTTCCCATATAGAACTCCAAACATACTCACCCTCTCCTGGTTTTTGATCCACAAATAGAAAACTGCCTATCCTGAATAAATCCACCAAAATACTCACCCTCTCCTGGTTATTGATCCAAAGACACGAAATTGCCTCTCCTAAATCAATTAACCAAAATACTCACCCTCTCCTGGTTATTGATCCAGAAGCACAAAATTACCTCTCCTGAATAAATTACCCAAAATACTCACCCTCTCCTGGTTTTTGATATCGAAACACAATATTGCCTCTCCTGTATAGAACTCCAAAAATACCCACACTCTCCTGGTTATTCATCGACAAACACAAAATTGCCTCTCCTGAATATATTCCCCCCAATAAATTCCCCCAAATACTCACACTCTCCTGGTTATTGATTCCGAAACACAATTTCCCCCTCCTGTATAGAACTCCAAATATACTCACCCTGTCCTAGTTTTTGATCCACAAACACAAAATTGTCTCTCCTCTATAGAACTCCAAAAATATTCACTCTCTTCTGGTTATTGATCCACAAACACAAATTGCCTCTCCTGAATAAATTTCCAAAAATACTCACCCCCTCCTGGTTATTGATCCAGAAACACAAATTTGCCTCTACTGTATAGTACACCAAAAATACTCACCCTCTCCTGGTTATTGATCCAGAAAAAAAATATTGCCTCTCCTGAATAAATTTCCAAAAATACTCACCCTTTCATGGTTATTGATCCAGAAAGAAAAAATTGATTCTCCTGTACAAAACTCCAAAAATACTCACACTCTCCTGGTTATTGATCCAAAGACACGAAATTGCCTTTCTTGTACAGAGTCCCCCAAATACTCACCCTCTCCTGGTTATTGATCCGGAAACACAATATTATCTCTAATGTATAGAACTACAAAATTACTCATCCTTTCCTGGTTATTGATCCAGAAACAAACATTTGCTCCTCCTATATAGAACTCCAAAAATACTCACCCTCTAGTCGTTATTGATCCCGAAACACAATTTTGCTTCTACTGTATAGTAAACCCAAAATACTCACCCTCTCCTGGTTATTGATTCCTAATCACAATATTGCCTCTACTGTATAGTACTCCAAAAATACTCACCCTCTCCTGGTTATTGATCCACAAACACAAATTGCCTCTCCTGAATATATTCCCCCCAATACTCTCACTGTCCTTGTTATTGATCGCGAAACACAATTTCCCCCTCCTGTATAAAGCTCCAAATATACTCACCTTATCCTGGTTTTTGATCCACAAACACAAAATTGCCAATCTTCTATAGAACTCCAAAAATACTCACCCTCTTCTGGTTATTAATCCAGAAACACAAATTGCCTCTCCTGAATAAATTCCCCAAAATACTCACCCTCTCCTGGTTATTGATCTTGAAACACAATATTGCCTCTCCTGTATAGAACTCCAAAAATACTCACCCTCTCCTGACTATTGATCCAGAAACACAAATTGCCTCTCCTGAATAAATTCCCCAAAATACTCACCCCTTCCTGGTTATTGATCCAAAGACATGAAATTGCCCCTACTGTATAGAACTCCAAAAATAGTCATCCTCTCCTGGTTATTGATCCAAAAACACAAAATTGCTTCTTCTACATAAATTCCAAAAATTACTTACCCTCTCCTGGCTATTGATCCAAAGACACGAAATTGCCTTTCTTGTACAGAGTCCCCCAAATACTCACCCTCTTCTTGTTATTGATCCCGAAACACAATATTATGTCAACTGTATAGTACTCCAAAAATACTCATCCTCTCCTGGTTATTCATGCACAAAAACAAAATTGCCCCTCCTAAATAAATTCCCAAAAATACTCACCCTCTCCTGGTTATTGATCCCGAAACACAATTTTGCCTCTATTGTATAGTACTCCAAAAATACCCATCCCTCTCCTGGTTATTCATTGACAAACACAAAATTGCCTCTCCTGAATAAATCCACCAAAATACTCACCCCTTCCTGGTTATTGATTCCGAAACACAATTTCCCCTCCTATATAGAACTCCAAAAATACTCACCCTCTCCTGGTTATTGATTCCGAAACACAATATTGCCTCTACTGTATACAGTAGTACTCCAAAAATAGCCACCCTCTCCTGGTTATTGATCCACAAACACAAATTGCCTCTCCTGAATATATTCCCCCCAATACTCTCACTCTCCTGGTTATTGATCCCTAAACACAATTTCTCCCTTCTGTCTAGAACTCCAAATATACTCACCCTGCCCTGGTTTTTGATCCACAAACACAAAATTGCCAATCCTCAATAGTACTCCAAAAATACTCACCCTCTCCTGCTTATTGATCCACAAACATAATTTGCCTCTCCTGTATAGAACTCCAAAAATACTCACCCTCTCCTGGTTATTGATCCACAAACACAAATTGCCTCTTCTGAATAAATTCCCCCAAATACTCAACCTCTCCTGGATTTTGATCCAAAAACACAATATTGCCTCTCCTGAATAAATTACCCAAAATACTCACCCTCTCCTGGTTATTGATCCAGAAACACAATATTGCCTATACTGTATAGAACTCCAAAAATACACACCCTCTCCTTGTTATTGATCCACAAACACAAATTGCCTCTCCTGAATAAATTACCCAAAATACTCACCCTCTCCTGGTTATTGATTCCGAAACACAATATTGCCTCTACTGTATAGAAATCCAAAAATACTCACCCTCTCCTTGTTATTAATCCACAAACACAAATTGCCTCTCCTGAATAAATTCCCCAAAATACTCACCCTTTCATGGTTATTGATCCACAAACACAAATTGCCTCTCCTGAATATATTCCCCCCAATACTCTCACTCTCCTGGTTATTGATCCCTAAACACAATTTCCCCCTTCTGTATAGAACT
>NW_015387883.1:169564-173376 GCF_001527695.2 Protobothrops mucrosquamatus | reverse complement strand
AAAAATACTCACCCTCTCCTGGTTTTTGATCCACAAAAAGAAAATTGCCTATCCTGAATAAATTCCCCAAAATACTCACCCCTTCCTGGTTATTGATCCAAAGACATTTAAATTGCCCCTTCTGTATAGAACTCCAAAAATACTCACCCTCTCCTAATTATTGATCCAAAAACACATTATTGCCTCTCCTGAATAAATTCCCCCAAATACTCACCCTCTCCTGGTTATTGATCCAGAAACACAATATTGCCTCTCCTGAATAAATTACCCAAAATACTCACCTCTCCTAGTTATTGATCCAGAAACACAATATTGCCTCTCCTGTATAGAACTCCAAAAATACTCACCCTCTCCTTGTTATTAATCCAGAAACACAAATTGCCTCTCCTGAATAAATTCCCCAAAATACTCACCCTTTCATGGTTATTGATCCAGAAACACAAATTTGCCCCTCGTTTATAGAACTTCAAAAATACTCACCCTCTCCTAGTTACTGATCCCGAAACACAATATTGCCTCTACTGTATGGTACTCCAGAAATACTCACCCTCTCCTGATTATTGATCCAAAAACACAATTTGCCCCTCTTGTATAGAACGCCAAATATACTCACCTCTCCTGCTTTTTGGTCCACAACAAGAAAATTCCTCTCCTGAATAAATTCCCCAAAATACTCACCCTCTCCTGGTTATTAATCCAAAGACACGAAATTGCCCCTCCTATATAGAACTCCAAATATCCTCACCCTCTCCTGGTTATTGATCCAGAAACACAAATTGCCTCTCCTGAATAAATTCCCCCAAATACTCACCCTCTCCTGGTTTTTGATCCACAAACAGAAAATTGCCTCTCCTGAATTAATTCCCCAAAATACTCATCAGCTCATGGTTATTGATCCACAAACATAATTTGCCTCTCCTGTATAGAACTCCAAAAATACTCACCCTCTCCTTGTTTATTGATCCAGAAACACAAATTGCCTCTCCTGAATAAATTCCCCCAAATGCTCAACCTCTCCTGGATTTTGATCCAAATACACATTATTGCCTCTCCTGAATAAATTACCCAAAATACTCACCCTCTCNTTATTGATCCACAAACACAAATTGCCTCTTCTGAATAAATTCCCCCAAATACTCAACCTCTCCTGGATTTTGATCCAAAAACACAATATTGCCTCTCCTGAATAAATTACCCAAAATACTCACCCTCTCCTGGTTATTGATCCAGAAACACAATATTGCCTCTACTGTATAGAACTCCAAAAATACTCACCCTCTCCTTGTTATTGATCCACAAACCCAAATTGCCTCTCCTGAATAAATTCCCCAAAATACTCACCCTTTCATGGTTTTTGATCCACAAACACAAATTTGCCCCTCCTATATAGAACTCCCAAAATACAAACCCTCTCCTAGTTATTGATCACGAACCACAATATTGCCTCTACTGCATAGAACTCCAAAAATACTCACCGTCTCCTGGTTTTTGATCGACAAAAAGAAAATTGCCTATCCTGAATAAATTCCCCAAAATACCCCTTCCTGGTTATTGATCCAAAGACATTTAAATTGCCGCTTCTGTATAGAACTCCAAAAATACTCACCCTCTCCTAATTATTGATCCAAAAATACATTATTGCCTCTCCTGAATAAATTACCCAAAATACTCACCCTCTCCTGGTTATTGATCCACAAACACAAATTGCCTCTCCTGAATAAATTCCCCCAAATACTCAACCTCTCCTGGATTTTGATCCAAAAACACATTATTGCCTCTCATGAATAAATTACCCAAAATACTCACCTCTCCTAGTTATTGATCCAGAAACACAATATTGCCCCTCCTGTATAGAACTCCAAAAATACTCACCCTCTCCTTGTTATTAATCCACAAACACAAATTGCCTCTCCTGAATAAATTACCCAAAATACTCACCCTCTCCTGGTTATTGATCCAGAAACACAAATTTGCCCCTCGTTTATAGAACTCCAAAAATACTCACCCTCTCCTAGTTACTGATCCCGAAACACAATATTGCCTCTACTGTATGGTACTCCAGAAATACTCACCCTCTCCTGATTATTGATCCAAAAACACAATTTGCCCCTCTTGTATAGAATGCCAAATATACTCACCTCTCCTGCTTTTTGATCCACAAACAGAAAATTGCCTCTCCTGAATAAATTCCCCAAAATACTCACCCTCTCCTGGATTTTGATCCAAATACACATTATTGCCTCTCCTGAATAAATTGCCCAAAATACTCACCTCTCCTGGTTATTGATCCAGAAACACAATATTACCTCTACTGTATAGAACTCCAAAAATACTCACCCTCTCCTTGTTATTGATCCACAAACACAAATTGCCTCTCCTGAATAAATTCCCCAAAATACTCACCCTTTCATGGTTATTGATCTAGAAACACAAATTTGCCCCTCCTATATAGAACTCCAAAAATACACACCCTCTCCTGGTTATTGATCCCGAAACACAATATTACCTCTACTGTATAGTACTCCAAAAATACTCATACTCTCCTGGTTATTCATGCACAAAAACAATATTGCCTCTTCTGTATAGAACTCCAAAAATACTCACCCTCTCCTTGTTTATTGATCCACAAACACAAATTGCCTCTCCTGAATAAATTCCCAAAATTACTTACCCTCTCCTGGCTATTGATCCAAAAACAGAATTTGCTCTTCCTGTATAGAACTCAAAAAATACTCACCGTCTCCTGGTTATTGATCCACAAACAGAAAATTACCTCTCCTGAATTAATTCCCCAAAATACTCACCCTTTCATGATTATTGATCCAGAAACACAAATTTTCCCCTCCAATATAGAACTTCAAAAATACTCACCCTCTCCTGATTATTGATCCCGAAACACAATATTGCCTCTACTGTATAGAACGCCAAAAATACTCACCCTCTCCTGGTTATTGATCCACAAATAGAAAATTGCCTCTCCTGAATTAATTCCCCAAAATACTCACCCTTTCCTGGTTACTGATCCAAAAATACAATTTGCCCCTCCTGTATAGAACTGCAACAATACTCACCAGCTCCTGGTTATTGATCGAGAAACACAATATTGCCCCTCGTTTATAGAACTCCAAAAATACTCACCCTCTCCCAGTTACTGATCCCGAAACACAATATTGCCTCTACTGTATGGTATTCCAGAAATACTCACCCTCTCCTTGTTATTGATGCACAAACACAAATTGCCTCTCCTGAATAAATTCCCCCAAATACTCACCCTCTCCTGGTTATTGATCCACAAACACAAATTGCCTCTCCTGAATAAATTCCCCCAAATACTCAACCTCTCCTGGTTATTGATCCAGAAATACAATATTGCCTCTGCTGAATAAATTCCCCAAAATACTCACCTTCTCCTGGTTTTTTATCCACAAACAGAAAATTGACTCTCCTGTATAGTACTCCAAAAATACTCATCCTCTCCTTGTTATTGATCCACAAACATAATTTGCCTCTCCTGTATAGAACTCCAAAAATACTCACTCTCTCCTTGTTATTGATGCAAAAACACAAATTGCCTCTCCTGAATAAATTCCCCCAAATACTCACCCTCTCCTGGTTATTGATCCAAAAACACAATTTGCCCCTCTTGTATAGAACGCCAAATATACTCACCTCTCCTGCTTTTTGGTCCACAACAAGAAAATTGCCTCTCCTGAATAAATTCCCCAAAATACTCACCCTCTCCTGGTTATTAATCCAAAGACACGAAATTGCCCCTCCTATATAGAACTCCAAATATCCTCACCCTCTCCTGG
>NW_015387883.1:164964-166066 GCF_001527695.2 Protobothrops mucrosquamatus | reverse complement strand
AGAAACACAAATTGCCTCTCCTGAATAAATTGCCCAAAATTACTTACCTCTCCTGATTATTGATCCAAAGACACGAAATTGCCCCTCCTGTATAGAACTCCAAATATACTCACCCTCTCCTGGTTTTTGATCCACAAACAGAAAATTGACTCTCCTGTATAGTACTCCAAAAATACTCATCCTCTCCTTGTTATTGATCCACAAACATAATTTGCCTCTCCTGTATCGAACTCCAAAAATACTCACCCTCTCCTGGTTATTGATCCACAAACATAATTTTCATCTTCTGTATAGAACTCCAAAAATACTCACCCTCTCCTGGTTTTTGATCGAAAAACACAATATTGCCTCTCCTGAATTAATTACCCCAAATACTCACCCTCTCCTGGTTATTGATCCACAAACACAAATTGCCTCCCCTGAATAAATTCCCTCAAATACTCAACCTCTCCTGGTTATTGATCCAGAAATACAATATTGCCTCTGCTGAATAAATTCCCCAAAATACTCACCCTCTCCTGGTTATTGATCCACAAACACAAATTGCCTCTCCTGAATAAATTCCCCCAAATAATCACACTCTCCTAGTTATTGATCCAAAGACACAAAATTGCCTTTCTTGTACAGAGTCCCCTAAATACTCACCCTCTCCTGGTTATTGATCCTGAAACAAATATTAACAATACTGTATAGTACTCCAAAAATACTTATTCTCTCCTTGTTATTCATGCACAAAAACAAAATTGCCTCTCCTGTATAGAACTCCAAAAATACTCATCCTCTCCTGGTTTTTGATCCAAAAACAGAAAATTACCTTTTTTGTATAGAGTTCCAAAAGTACACACACTCTCTCCTTGTTATTGATGCACAACACAAAATTGTCTCTCCTAAATAAATTAACCAAAATACTCACCCTCTTCTGGTTATTGATCCAGAAGCACAAAATTACCTCTCCTGAATAAATTACCCAAAATACTCACCCTCTCCTGGTTTTTGATATCGAAACACAATATTGCCTCTCCTGTATAGAACTCCAAAAATACTCACTCTCTCCTTGTTATTGATGCACAAACACAAATTGCCTCTCCTGAATAAATTCCCC
>NW_015387883.1:159452-161138 GCF_001527695.2 Protobothrops mucrosquamatus | reverse complement strand
CCTCTCCTGGTTATTGATCCACAAACACAAATTGCCTCTCCTGAATAAATTCCCCCAAATACTCAACCTCTCCTGGTTATTGATCCAGAAATACAATATTGCCTCTGCTGAATAAATTCCCCAAAATACTCACCTTCTCCTGGTTATTGATCCACAAACACAAATTGCCTCTCCTGAATAAATTTCCCCAAATACTCACACTCTCCTAGTTATTGATCCAAAGATACGAAATTGCCTTTCTTGTACAGAGTCCCCTAAATACTCACCCTCTCCTAGTTATTGATCTTGAAACAAATATTAACTATACTGTATAGTACTCCAAAAATACTTATTCTCTCCTTGTTATTCATGCACAAAAACAAAATTGCCTCTCCTGTATAGAACTCCAAAAATACTCACCCTCTCCTTGTTATTGATGTACAAACACAAATTGCCTCTCCTGAATAAATTCCCCCAAATACTCACCCTCTCCTGGTTATTGATCGAAAGACACGAAATTGCCTCTCCTAAATAAATTCCCAAAAATACTCACCCTCTCCTGGTTATTGATCCCGAAACACAATTTTGCCTCTATTGTATAGTACTCCAAAAATACCCATCCCTCTCCTGGTTATTCATTGACAGACACAAAATTGCCTCTCCTGAATAAATCCACCAAAATACTCACCCTCTCCTGGTTTTTGATCCAAAGACACGAAATTGCCCCTCCTGTATAGAACTCCATATATACTCACCCTCTCCTGGTTTTTGATCCACAAACAGAAAATTCCCTCTCCTGTATAGTACTCCAAAAATACTCACCCTCTCCTTGTTATTGATCCACAAACATAATTTGCCTCTCCTGTATAGAACTCCAAAAATACTCACCCTCTCCTGGTTATTGATCCAGAAACACAATATTGCCTCTACTGTATAGTACTCCAAAAATACTCACCCTCTCCTGGTTATTGATCCACAAACATAATTTGCCTCTCCTGTATAGAACTCCAAAAATACTCACTCTCTCCTGGTTTTTGATCGCAAAACACAATATTGCCTCTCCTGAATTAATTATCCCAAATACTCACCCTCTCCTGGTTATTGATCCACAAACATAATTTGCCTCTCCTGTATAGAACTCCAAAAATACTCACCCTCTTCTGGTTATTGATCCTGAAACAAATATTAACTATACTGTATAGTACTCCAAAAATACTCATTCTCTCCTTGTTATTCATGCACAAAAACAAAATTGCCTCTCCTGTATAGAACTTCAAAAATACTCATCCTCTCCTGGTTTTTGATCCAAAAACAGAAAATTACCTTTTTTGTATAGAGTTCCAAAAGTACACACACTCTCTCCTGGTTATTGATCCACAACACAAAATTGCCTCTCCTAAATAAATTAACCAAAATACTCACCCTCTCCTGGTTATTGATCCAGAAGCACAAAATTACCTCTCCTGAATAAATTCCCCCAAATACTCAACCTCTCCTGGTTATTGATCCAGAAATACAATATTGCCTCTGCTGAATAAATTCCCCAAAATACTCACCCTCTCCTGGTTATTGATCCACAAACACAAATTGCCTCTCCTGAATAAATTCCCCCAAATACTCACCCTCTCCTGGTTATTGATCCAGAAGCACAAAATTACCTCTCCTGAATAAATTACCCAAAATACTCACCCTCTCCTGGTTTTTGAT
>NW_015387883.1:153599-158800 GCF_001527695.2 Protobothrops mucrosquamatus | reverse complement strand
AAAATACTCACCCTCTCCTGGTTTTTGATCCAAAAACACAAAATTGTGAGTAAATTCCGAAAAATACTCACCCTCTCCTGGTTATTGATCCAGAAACACAAAATCCCTTCTCCTGTACAAAACTCCAAAAGTACTCACCCTTTCCTCGTTTTTGATCCAAAAACACAAAGTTGCCTCTCCTGAATAAATTCCCTAAAATACTCACCCTCTCCTGGTTATTGATCCAGAAACAAAAAATTGATTCTCCTGTACAAAACTCCAAAAATACTCACACTCTCCTGGTTATTGATCCAAAGACACGAAATTGCCTTTCTTGTACAGAGTCCCCCAAATACTCACCCTCTCCTGGTTATTGATCTTGAAACACAATATTGCCTCTCCTGTATAGAACTCCAAAAATACTCACCGTCTCCTGGTTATTGATCCAGAAATACAAAATTGCCTTTCCTATATAGAGACCCCAAAATATTCACTATCTCCTGGTTATTAATAGAAAGTCACGAGATCGGCTTTCCTGAATAAATCCCAGAAATACTCACCCTCTCCTGGTTATTGGCCAAAGGAAGGAAATTGGCTTTCCTGAATACATCCCCAAAAATACTCACCCTCTTCTGGGTATTGCCTCATAGTTACTCCGGTGCCTTTCGTATTTATGGCCTCACTTGATGTCACCATCATCTGCTGACTATTTGAAAGTCACTCCGCTAAGTCTCACCTTTAATTCAGAAACAGAACTTACTTTCCCATCGCAGGAGTAGAGATTTCCGTCCCGAGGTTATTGGCCCAGAGTCCTTGCAGCTGTCTTTTATGCTCAATGTTCAACTGGAACTCATCTTGTCCTGTTTAAAGACACAAAATCGCTCACCTGGCTGTTGTGCGTATTGCAGAACTGGAACTTACCTTTCCAATTGCATTAACAGTTACTGTCCCCTGTTCCTTGGCCCAACGTGCTGCTGCTGGCAGTTGTGTCTAACGTTGTGCAAGAACTCACCATCTCCTGGTTATTGGCTCAAGGTCATGTAGCTGTTCTTCGTGCTTAATGTTTGACTTATACAGGCAAGCCAATGTTTACACCTGGGCAGGAAAAGTGAAAGGTACAAGTAAAGTTTAGGTAAAACCTGGCTCAAAAGCAGTAACTGTGAGAGGGATGTTGGCGTCCTAGTGAACGATCACTTAAACATGAGCCAGCAGTGTGCGGCGGCAGCCAAAAAAGCTAACACAATCCTTAGTTTTATAAACAGAGGCATAGAAACAAAATAATGTGAATATTAATACCGCTTTATAAAGCCTTAGTAAGGCTGCACCTGGAATACTGCATCCAGTTTTGGTCACCACATTACAAAAAAGATGTTGAGACTTTGGAAAAAGTGCAAAGAAGAGCAACTAAGATGAATAAAGTTCTGGAGACTAAAACATATGAAGAACAGTTGGAGGATTTGGGAATGGCCAATCTAGAAAAAAGAAGGACTCGGGAGGACATGATAGAAGTTTTCCAGAATTTGAGAGGTTGACACAAGGAGGAGGGGTGTCAATTTATTTTCCAAAGCACCAAAAAGCAGGACAAGAAGCAACCGATGGAAACTAATCAAGGAAAGAAGCAACCTGAAATTAAGGAGAAGCTCCCTGGTTATGAGGACAATTAACCAGTGGAACAGCTTGCCACCAGACGTTGTGGGTTCTTAAGAAGAGACTGGGCAGCCACTTGTCTGAAATGGTATGGGATCTCCTGCTTGACTAGGGGGCTAGACTAGAAGACCTCTAAGGTCCCTTCCAGCTCTATTTTATTCTGATAGAACTCACCGTCTCCTGGTGATTGGCCCAAAGTCATTAAGCTGCCTGTTGCGTGTATTGCAGGACTCAAACTCACTGTGCCTATTGCTGGAGTCACTCTATCCTGGCACTTGGCCCAGTCACCCGACTGGTTCTCCTGACTGTTGCAGGACTAGAACTCCCCATCACCTGGTGGCTAGCTGGCTACCTCTGAATGAGATTGGCTGCCATTTAGGGGGACTGTGCATACCAACCTCTCCCAACTGTCTGGGCACCTGAACCAAGGTGGCATCGCCTGGCAACCTGCCTGGAAGGGACGTGTCTCCCCACCCAGTGGCTGTTGCTTAGACAACGACCTGTGTAGGGTCATCTCTGCTCTGAGGTCACAATGGAGGGAGGGGAGGGGGCACCCAACTTAAAGCAGGCTGACTGAGGAAGTCTGGGAGTCGAAGTCCACCCATCTTAAACCATTTGACTGGGGAATTCTGGGAGTTGAAGTCCACCCATCTTACACCATGCTGACTGGGGAATTCTGGGAAGACCGCCAAAACCCTAGCCCCTAACCCTAACCCAACGTTTCCCAACTGTCTGGGCACCTGAGCCAAGGTGGCATCGCCTGGCAACCTGCCTGGAAGGGGCGTGTCTCCCCACCCAGTGGCTGTTGCTTAGACAATGACCTGTGTGGGGTCATCTCTGCTCTAAGGTCACAATGGAAGGAGGGGAGGGGGCTGGAGGGGCTGCAACTGCCATGGAAGACCCAGCCATCCCCACCCAGGCCGGCTCCCTGCTGCCCAAAGCCACCAGCCTGGCTGCCCAAAACCTTCGAGGTCACCTCTTCCTCCTCCCACTCACGTCCTTCTGGGTGGGGGGTCCCCCACAAAGCAGCAGCTGCGCTCCCAGAAGCCCCTGCCGGGGCCCCTGCCATGGGACACTTCCTGGATGCCCATGAGGAGTCTCCTGGGCGGCTGTTGTGCTCAGAGCATCCTCTTCACCACCTACAGGGGGGGCAGCAGGGGGGAAGGCGCTGCCCCCAGATCCCTGGTGCCCAGGAGGAGGAGCAGCAGGAGGGGGGCCCAGACAGGTGAGCCTGGGGGGAGGGGCTGGAAGGCCACCGGGGGACAAAGAAAGGGGGCTTAATTCCCAGGGTCTCCCTGGAGCCATGAGGGAGAGGAGGAACTGACCCCCACCTGAGATGGATTCACATGATACCCTGAACCTGAGACCCAGCCCAAGAGTCCACCCTGGCTGCCCTCACAGCCTGTGCCACCGCCCCCCCCCCAGAGTTTGAAGCCTTATGGATTGAGCTGAGCATTTGGGGGGGGGGAGACGGGGCAAAGTGGCTGACCAACACATGAAAAAGTAATAAAAAATAGCTTTATTTCTTCATTTAAGGTTTTAAAACATTGTAGTAAAATTAGTACGCCACCAGGGATAGAAGATCACCGACTTGAGAAACACACCTACACACGTGCAAATGCATGTAGGCAGATATGCATACAAAAGTGAATCGGGTTGAAAAATGATTTTTTTGACAGTAAGAAATTTTAACCGCTTTTAATTTAACGCAGCCTTCCTTCCCTAGAACCGTTCCATCCAGCATCAGAAGATCTTCAATGCATTAGTGAAGAGTTTCTCCACCACAGGAACTTTAGGATGTCTGGACTTCAGCTCCCAGAATTCCCCATGCTGGCTGGGGAATTCTGGGAGTTGAAGTCCATCCATCGTAAAATATTCTGGCAGGGGAATTCTGGGAGTTGATCCACCCATCTTAAAGCATAATTAACTGTAGAATTCTGCGAATTGAAGTCCACCCATCTTAAAGTATGCAGGCTGGGGAATTCTGGGAGTTGAAGTTCACTTATCTTGAAGCAGGCTGGCTGGGGAATTCTGGGACGACCATCAAAAGGCTGGCCTTCTACATCCCTAAGCCTGGCATCTTTTTAGAAGGTAAAAACTCAAAATAATCACTTGGGGCTCCACTAGAGACAAAGGGATCCTGAGAAGGAATTGAGCAGAACGAAAGAGGATCCCGAGAGGCAATTGGGAATCCCCAGCAAAGGGAAGAAAGCAAGGAGGCACTGAAAATCCACTGGAAATGAAAAGATCCCGAGAGGGGTAGAGAACCAGCTGGAAAGAAGTGGATCCGGGGAGGGGATCAGCCTCCCTTTCCTGCAAGCGGAAAAAGATCCTGCCTTCTTTCGGCCGGTCAGGTGGGAAGCTCTGGGCCACCATGGAGGTGGAGAAGCTCCTTCATCCGCTGCGCTTCTGCCGGTCCCGCTACGATGCACCTCATCATCTGTGAGCTTCCAACAGCCCCCGTTCGAATAGGGGGCGAAGAAGGCAGGGTGGGAGCAGAGGGCGCAAATAAACTCTGTCCATGCTCAGAAGCTGCCGTGGCCTGCTTTGCAGAAAGGCTGGTTGGGAATCCTGGGAGTGGTCATCCCATGCCAAGCGTGGAACGTGAGTGGCAGACGTCAACTGACCTCTAATTAAAAGGGGCCGCATTGGCTCTGGAAGGGACAAGAGACCACAAAGAGATGTCTGGTCTCCCTGGAAGACACGAAGGTGAACCGCTTCTACACTGTGGCCCAATAAATTAGAAATACAGGTTCTAAGAGCCCCCGGTGGAAAACCTGGCCTCACATGGCCCTATCTAAAACTGCCGCCTTGGCTGGGGACTCACCTGCGAAGCCCTTTACAATATCCCAATAACGTTTGCTTTGGTCATGTGAGTTATCTTATTTGTGGCCATCCCAAGTTATGCTCTTGATGGCAGGCTCCATTATGGTCGCAACTCAAGGACCTGTATATTATTTTAGTTTTCATTAGTTAAAATGCTAGGCCTCCCAGAGTCACCTTATAGAGGAAAGTTATCGAAATAATAAAATGTGGGACTCACTTGTAGAAAATGCAGTAAGTTAAAAAAAATATTATGGAAATGCATTAGAAATATATATATATATGTACTTAAATAATAATTCTTGTTTAAAAACCTAAGTGGAGCATCACAGAAATTAGAGTTAAAATGCAATGCACAAACAAAATACAAATTTATACAGTACAGTGACCATAATTTCTTGGAGAATGCAAAGGACAAATCTGAAAAAGGGGCAAAGCTAAAAGAGGATAGAAAAAAATATGTTTATAACTTTGCCTTACAAAGGAAAGAGCAAAACCAAGAAAAGCAATAATTAAATTATATGTAAAGGACAGTTTTCTGAAATAAACACTGCAGGTCATTGTATTTGCAAATCATAGTCTCCCCTTCATTTGCATCCAGAAACAAACTGCCATACAGTGTCCCTAGAATTGATGTACACAACCAAAGGTTGGAAGGGACCTTAATAATAATAATAATAATAATAATAATAATAATAATAATAATAATAATAATAATAATAATAATAATAATAATAATAATAATAATAATA
>NW_015387883.1:133270-153187 GCF_001527695.2 Protobothrops mucrosquamatus | reverse complement strand
TCTGTATCTTAAGCCTGTCTTCTGGAGTGTTGGCTATTCCTGCCAGCTTGGTGTCGTCTGCAAATTTGATGAGTTCCCCATCTATCCCCTTGTCCAAATCGTTGATGAAGATGTTGAAGAGCACTGGGCCCAGAACAGAGCCTTGGGGCACCCCACTACACACTTCCCTCCATGTAGATGTGGTTCCATTGAGGACCACACGCTGAATCAAAGAATCACAAGACTGGAAGGGACCTTAGAGGTCTTCTAATCTAATCCACCCTCTGTCCAAGCTCATAGAATCATGGGACCTTGGAGGAGTTCTGGAGGCAAGTCGTTCCACTGGTTAATTATTTTCACTGTCAGGAAATTTCTCCTTAGTTCCAGGTTGCTTCTCTCCTTGATTAGTTTCCCGCCGTTGTTTCCTGTCCTGCCTTCTGGTGCTTTGGGGAATAGGTTGACTCCCTCTTCTTTTTAGGAACCCTTCAAATACCAGAATACTGCCACTATGTCACCCCTAGTCCTCTTTTTCATTAGGCTGATTATTTTCACCATTAGGAAGTTTCTCCTTAGTTCTAGATTGCTCCTCTTCTTGTTTAGTACTTTCCCATCCTTCTGATGTTTTGGAGAATAAGTTGACCCCCCCCCTTCTTTGGGGCAGCCCCTCAAATGCTGGAATACTGCTATCATGTCCCCCCCAGTCCTTCTTTTCTCCAGACTAGACACATCCAGCTCCTGCAACCGTTCTGCCCTCTTATGCATTTGGCCATCCTTTAAGCAAATAGAACAATACTACTGACACACAAGCATGATACACTGGATTGTACTTGTTTATTGTCTTCCCGTTGTTACATACCCAAAGCATCTTCTCTGGAGTGAAGGAGAAGGAAAAGGAACTTTGCACATGCAAAGAATGACTGAAAAAACAGATAGAGAGTCTTAGGAGGAAGGGCAGGGAATTTGCACAGCCCCACAGTTGGATTCTCACAACATACTTCATCCGGTAGAGACAATATTCTAAACTGGAATAACATTTTGTGGGTCTTGTGGAGTTGCGTGACCGCATACCCACCCAGTCTCTTAGTTTATGGTTCAATTTGCTGAGCAGTCCCAGAAGATGCGTGTATCCAGATGTTCCTTCCTTCCTGAATTGCTGTGTGAACCTGGCCACTGCACTTCATGGACTGGGGACTGTGATTTTGTGCAATAAGTGAATGTGAAAAAGTTGTGCTGCATTTCCTCAGTCTTTGTACTGGTAGTCCTTGACTTACAACAATTTGTTTAGTGACCATTTAAAGTTGAAAAAAGTGACTTTCACAGTTATGACCATTGAAACATCCCCTGTCACGTGATCAAAATTCAGACGCTTGGCAACTGGCTCGTATTGATGACGGTTACAGTGTCCTGGGGGGGGAGTGTTGTGTGATCCCCTATTGTGACCTTCTGACAAGCCAAGTCAATGGGGAATCCAGATTCATTTAACAAGCGTGTTACTAACTTAACAACTGCAATGATTCACTTAACAACAGTGACAAGAAAGGTCATAAAGTGGGGCAAAATATTTCACTTGGGCTACAGAAACTTTGGGCTTAATTGTGGAGTAAGTCGAGGACTACCTACACTGGCCTCTCGGCATTAACCAACCCACTGGGGGGAGCTGGCAGAGGAGGAAGAACATGGAGGAGGGGGCCACGTGATTGCACGGGGGGAGCGTTGGAGTCTGGCTGGATTGGACTTGAGGAAGGAGGGTGAGTCAACCACTTGTCCCGCCGGATCCACCCGTGGACAAATTTCTGCGGACAGCACAGAAGTGGAAGAGAGCTGGGGAGAGAAAGGAGAGAGGTGGTGAACGGTGGAGTTCCCAAGGACACAGTTTGTAGCCAACACAAACACATGCGCCAGCACACAGTAGAGGTAGTCCTCGCCTTCCAGCAATTCGTTTAGGGACCGTTTGAATTTGCAATGGCACCAAAAAAGTGACTTATGACCGTTTTTCACCCTTATGACTGTTGCAGCATCCCCAGGGTCACGTGATCAAAATTTAGACACTTGGCAACTGATTCATATTTATGACGGTTGCAGTGTCCTGGGGTCACGTGGTCCCTTTTTACGACTTTCTGACAAGCCAAGTCAAGGGGGAAGCCAGTTTCGCTTAACAGCTGTGTTACTAACCGAACAATGATGAGGGGAACTTCACTGCACACTCACAGAGCACCAATACCTGCTGAGAAGGTCAGGAGAACAGCGATCCAGCCCAGAATATACGACCAGGAGAAGCGCCAGTCAGCGTAGCGCTTGCCGTAGAAATTCACGGTCACGCCGGTGTAGATGGAGAGGCCCAGCAAGGCGAAGAGTCCTGGGAACAAAATGCATGATCTAAATATGGGGGAAATATCAAACTAGACTTAGGACATAGAACATAGACTAAGAGGGTTTGAAGGGACCTCGGAGGTCCAACTAAGCCCAACCGCTTAGTCAAGCAGGAGACTCTATATACCATCCTGGACAAATGGCTGTTCGGTCTCTATTTAAAAACTTCCAGTGTTGGAACACCCACAACTCCTGGAGCTGATTAATTAATTAATCCAAAGATTAATTGTTCTCACTGTCAGGAAATTCCTCCTTAGTTGTAGGCTGGGTCTCTCTTTGATTAGTATCCACCCATTACTTCTGATCCTGCCCATGTTCAAGTTTGTCAAAATTGTTCTGAATCTTCTATCTTCTATTCCTGCCAGCTTGGCATCATCTGCAAATTTGATGGGTTCCCCTTCTATCCTCTCATTTAAATAGTTTATGAAGATGTTGAAGAGTACTGGGCCCGAGACAGAACTTTGGGGTACCCCGCTGGTTACTTCCCTCCATGTAGATGTAGTTCCATTAAGGATGGCTCGTTGAGTGCAGTTAGTCACACAGTTGCAAATCCATCTTGTGATGATACTCTCTGTCCCACAAGAAGTAGGTTGTGGTCTACTTTATCAAATGCCTTATTGAAGTCCAAGTATACTATCTGCACAGCATTTTGCTGATCCACTAATTGTCAAAGAAAGCAATAAGTTTTGTCTGGAATGATCTGTTTTTGACAAACCCATGTTGGCTTCTAGTAATCACCTTGTTCATTTCTAGGTGCTCAAAAGTACACTGCTTGCCATCCCAGGACAGAGCGCTCTTTCTCAAGCTTGGCAACTTGAAGATGGGCGGACTTCAACTCCCAGAATTCCCCAGCCAGCCCCACCTACCTGCAATCAAGAGGGTGACCCCTGCAGAGCGACTGCGGGAGAAGCGGTTGGTGCCAGAGTAGGTCATCAGCTCCAGGATGATCCCGGCGAAGGAGGACAGGATGGAGATGAGCATGAAGGCTCGGGTGGCATCCCAGAAAGCTGTGTGGGGAGAGCAAGGCCTGTGGGTTCTCTCACACAACACTTAGCTTCCAGCTAAGAAAGTCAGCACAGATGGTCCTCTCTTAACGGCCAGCCACTTTGAACAACTGTTCAAAGTCATGATGGTCCTTCCCAGAGTTACTCACAACCCGGTTCCAGAGTTCTGATGGTCACAATCGTTTTTGCTTTGCTTGTTAAATGAATCGCTGCAGTTGTTAACTGAATCATGTAGTCATTAGCCAAATGCACCTTCCTTCATTGACTTTACTGGTGGCAAGCCAGCTTGAAAGATCGCAAATGGTGATCCTGTGATCCTAGGACATTGCAAGCTTTCATGGTTAAGACGGGACTAGAACTCACTGTCTCCCACTTTCTAGCCTGGTGTCTTCTCCACATGGAGAAGACACCAGGCTAGAAAGTGGGATACAGAGAGTTCTAGTACCCTCCTAATTATGAAAGCCAGTTGGGTGAATTTGGGCTCCCACCTCAGCCTAACCCACCTCTCAGGGCTGTTGTTATTGGCAAAATAGGAGGAGGAAGGTGTGTTGGATTTGTTTACTGCCTTGAGTAATTGCAGAAGTAATAAAGGTGGTATACAAATTAAATAAATAAATAAATAAACAAACAAATAAATAACTGCTGGTTGACAAGTGCCCAAATTTTGATCACATCACCATGGAACTGTGCAATAGTCGTAGGTGCGAGGATCGGTCCTAAGTCACTTTTTTCAGCATTGTAACTTTGAACAGTCACTAAATGAAGGGTTGTTAGCCAAGGACTACCTGTACAGATGCTCAGAGGATGCACTAAACCAGAGGTGTCCAACCATGGCAACTTTAAGACTTGTGGACTTCAACTCCCAGAATTCCCTAGTCTTTAAGACATGCTTTAAGACATGCTGGCTGGGGAATTCTGGGAATTGAAGTCCACGGGTCTTAAAGTTGCTATGGTTGGATAATCCTGCACTAAGCCAGCCCAAGGGACTCTTAGGAGGGTGCATTGAAAACCACCCCTGTTTTCCAGCCCCCCAAACCTGGTGTCCTCACCGAGGGTGATGGTGTGCGGGTGACATTTGCTTCCCACACAGAAGCGCCAGAGTCCTTGGTTGCTGAGGCTGCCAGAGTATCGGTATTGCATCCAAAAGTCCGTCGCTGTGGCAACAATGAGGAGGACCAGCCCGGAAACGGCGCACAGCAGGGCCCCTCCCATCCAACCGAACATCATGGACCCTGGTGGTGTTGACGCTCCGACAGGATCTCCTGTGGAAGAAGAAAGGGCTGGGGGGAATTCTGCAAACTGGAAAAATCAGCCCACTCAAGATCATTTTTTTCTTTTTCTCCTCTTGATTTTTGATGGGGTGGGGGCAACCACTGTTCTTTGGTTTTGCTGCTCATCAAAAGCTAGGAAAGAGTGGTCCAGATGGACCTTTTCTCCTTGTGTGGACTTCAATTCCCAGAATTCCCCTTAGATCCTGGCAAATTAACTCAGTGTTTCTCAACCTCAGGTTCTTTAAGATGGGTGAACTTCGACTCCCAGGATTCCCCCCTCCTGGGTGGACTTCAACTCCCAGAATCCCCCATTTGATCTGGACAGCTAGCTCGAGGTTTCTCAACCTCTGCAACTTTAAGATGTTTGTGGACTTCAACTCCCAGAATCCCCCATTTCATCTGGACAGCTAGCTCAGGGTTTCTTAATCTCGGTATCTTTAAGATATGTGGACTTCAGCTCCCAGAGTTCTCTTCAACTAGCCAGAGTTGCAGAGAATAGTGGCTAAGGGATTCTGGGAGTCAAAGTCTACCTATCCTAAAGTTATAGAGGTTGAGCCCCTGGGTAACCAGCACCCCGATTAACGATACTTTTAAACTGCACATCACCCAATCCACAATCCAAATAATTGCTGATCACGGGGAGAAATCCCTCCCTTGTTCTTTGCCAGAACAAATTTTGCACAAAGAGCACCAGAACCCTACACAGATGTTAATGTTTCTCACAGTGCCGCACTCTCATCACAGTTACAACAATAATCACATTTTCCTCACCTTTGGGAGAACAGGGTTTTCTAAATTAATGCAGTATCCCAGTCACAGAAGTTCTGCCAAGTGAAAACATACAAAGACAGGGAGAGAAATATCAAGCTGCATCGTTGTCTCCAATGGTCCCAACTCTAAAAACAAAGCACAGGCAGTCCTCGATGTACGACCACAATTTAGCCCAAAATTTCTGTTGCTAATTGAAACATTTGTTAAGTGAGTTTTGCTTTATTTTACGACCTATCTTGCCACCGTTCTTAAGGGAATCACTGCAGTTAGTAAGTTAGCAACATGACTTCCCCCTCGACTTTGCGTGTCAGAAGGTGGCAAAAGGGGATCACGTGACCCTGGGACACTGCGACCGTCGTAAATATTAACCAGATTTGCCAAGCATCCAGATTTTGATCACGTGACCCTGGGGATGCTGCAATGGTCGTAAGTATGAAAAATGGTCATAAGTCCTTTTTTTCAGTGCCGTTGTAACTTTGAATGGTCACTAAATGAACTGTTGTAAGTTCAGTATTACCTGTAATGTTGCTTTCAAGACAAGGTGTTAAGGTTGGTTTACTTTAACTCTGGCGAGATTTTTGAGCTTTAACAAAACACACAAGCATAGTCATTTGGGGTAGTATATGTGGTGCAATGTGGTGCAAATTTAAACAATGGATTAATCTAATGGTCTAGTTTAAGTGGTTTATGCGCCCAGCTGTCCTGCTAGGGCTACAAAAATCACCCAAATGAAAAGTGGAAACTAATTCGTGCAGAGGAATTTACTGGACCAGCTTTAAAATTGGAAAAGCGCCATTGTGCAAAATAGTGTTTCTCAATTTTGGCGACTTGAAGACCTGTGGACTTCAACTTCCAGAATTCCCCAGCCAGCAAAGAATTCTGGGAGTTAAAGTCCACACATCTGCAAGTTACCAAGGTGGAGACTCAGTGGTCTAAAAGT
This sequence comes from Protobothrops mucrosquamatus, assembly GCF_001527695.2. NCBI lineage: Eukaryota > Metazoa > Chordata > Lepidosauria > Squamata > Viperidae > Protobothrops > Protobothrops mucrosquamatus. The sequence continues at coordinate 146,852 of NW_015387883.1, read as the reverse complement.
AAGAAAACCCCCAAGCTCAGAAAGCACCAAGGACCCCACAATTCAACCCTGAGTATATTGATACGTTCCTGTTCTGAACATCTCACCGCCTTAAAAAACTTCTTTATTCAGACGGGGGGGTTTGTGCTAAAAATACGGTTTCACACATCACTCTAAAGCCAGTGCTTCCTAAACTTGGGTAAATGATCCAAAATTGGACAAAAGTGGGTGTTTTAGTTAATTATAGAAACCCAATCACAATCTGGAGATTTAAAGGAGAACTTTCTGATCAGCAGTTTGGGGGTAACGAAGGAAAAGGTTTGGGAAGCCCTGATCTAAGTGGCTTGCTTGGTTTTAGCTTAGAGCCGGGGTCTCCAACCGTGGCAACTTTAAAGCCTGTGGACTTCAACTCCCAGAATTCCCCAGCCAGCACAATTGGCTGGGGAATTCTGGGAGTTGAAGTCCACAGATCTTAAAGTTGCCAAGGTTGGAGACCCCGGCTTAGAGTGTCGTAGTTTATAATACAATGATGGCTTAGAGCAACATGAAGCCCCCTTGGTGTGAGCGAAGCCTTCCCGATTTCCGCCCAAGTCTCCCTTTCTCTCACTTACCTTCAGTAGCCGATCAAGGGACCAACCATGGTCCGAGATAGAAGCCCGTTACGAGTGCTCGAGTCCCCCCCGATGCCTCTGGCTTTCTCTTCCATGCGCCTTTCGCCCACAGCAGCAGCAGCAGCAGCAGCCAATTTCAGGCGAAAACACTGAGGGCCAGCCACTTTTATAGAGCCCTTTGTGCAGCACATTGTCAGCCAGGTGACATGGCCGACAATGGGGCAGAAGCCTCTGGCACCCACCCGTTGCCAAGCATCCCCTCTCTCCTCCCGGGGTTTTGCTGATGCAGGAGGCACAATAAATGGAACCGCGGCCGGAGTCAATGGAGCCAGCAAATCCCCTGATCCCTAAGAGAGATCACAGATTGCATTGTTCGGGACTGCGGGTCCCATCCCTGAGCTGAGAGCTGACATGTCACTCACACAAACACACACACACACACACACACACACACACACACACACACACCATGGCCATGAAATCCACTCCTGGAAATACAGGCAGTCCTTGACTTAAAACAGTTCATTTCAAAGTTACAATGGCACTGGAAAAAAGGGACTTAGGACTGATGCACACAAATTTTATTTATTTATTACATTTATATGCATATGAACTTCATCCGTAAATACAGGCAGCCCTCAACTTACAACGGTTTGTTTAATGACCATTTAAAATTACAGCGGCACTGAAAAAAAGGATTCAGGACTGTTTTCCACAGTTATGACCATTGCAGCATCCCCCAGGGTCGCGTGATCGAAATTCAGACGCTTGGCAACCGGTTCGTATTTATGACGGTCGCCGTGTCCTGGGGGGGTCACGTGATCCCCTTTTGGGTCCTTCCGACAAGCAGAGTCAGTGGGGAAGCCAGATTCGCTTAACAACCTGATTACTAACTTATCGACTGCAGCGGTTCCCTTGACAACTATGACAAGAAGAGTCGTAAAATGGGGCAAAACTCACTTAACAAATATTTCAATTTCAACAGAAATTTTGGGCTTAATTGTGGTCGTAAGTCGAGGGCTACCTGTGTGCAGCTCCTGGTTTGCCCACTCCACCTCTAAATTGCAAAGCTTGTTGGAAGGGGGACAATGGGATGTTGGTTCATACAGAGACCCTGTGTCATGCCTCCGTCCGAGCCTGACTCTGAGGACGACATGGAGTTCCCTGTTGAGGCCCAGGAGGGGGTGTCTGTGGCTTCGGAGGACTGTGGGGAGGAACAGGCTGAAGCAGGCCAGGGCCCTTCAAGTTTGGAACAGGAAAGGCAGAGCTCAGGTGAGGAGCAAGGCCCCTCCCCACCTAATCCCAGAGCAAGGAGAGCAGAGAGGAGGAGGGAACAACGGAGGCAGGCTCACTTGCTCGGGAGGAGAGCGTCACGCCCTACTTTACAAGGCACACCTGGGGAGTAGGCATTTAAGGAGACGCTGTGGGGTGGGGCATTTGCCGGGAACAAACGTGAACTCTTGTGATGTGAGCTCTTGTACCTGGACTCTTTGTATCTTGGATCAAGTTTGTTTCCTGCTGAGTTCCCCTTGCTGTCCTCAGTTTTGCAGTTTGCAGATTACAGGGCAAGATGGGCGTTGGAAAGATCATACTTCGTTTGTTATCTGTTTTACTTTAAAGAACTGTTGAACTCCGTTGACTGTTTTATTGAACTTGTGCCAGCATAGGTGGGGGCTGTTGGGTGAACGTTGGCAGTGCTTACAAAGACAATTATTCTGACCAGCTAATTGCTTTGCCTCCGTTCAGGGCCCTGGGTCATCACACCCTGAGAAGGGAATCACCCAGCACCCCATCAGGCCAGCCACAGTAAAGGACAGGAAAATGGCACATTTTGGGTGAAAGAGGAGGAGGTCAAAGGATGGATCTTGCAGAGACACAGCGGGATCCTTCCACCGGGAGAAGCAAGGGGGTCCTTGACTTACGACCACAGTTGGGACCGGGATTTCTGTTGCTAAGTAAGGGGGTCGTTAAGTGAGTCGTGCCCAATTTTACGACCTTTTGTGCCACAGCTGTTAAGCAAATCCATAATCGAACCCAAAATTTATGTTGCTTGAGAAAATTGGTAACTGAGTTTTGCTTCATTTTACGATCTTTCTTGCCACAGCTGTTAAGCGAATCTCTGCAGTTGTTAAGTTAGTCACACAGTTGTTAAGTGAATCTGGCTTCCCCCATTGACTTTGCTGGTCAGGTCACAAAAGGGGATTGCGTGACCCAGGGACACAAATGTCCGAATTTTGATCCTGTGACTACGGGGATGCTGCAGCGGTCACAACTGTGAAAAATAGTCATATTTTCTGGTGCCATTGTAGCTTTAAATGATCATTAAACGAACTGTTGTAAGTTGAGGACTACCTGTATTTATTAATGAACTTTATATGCATATACCTTTAATAAATAAAGCTTGTGTGCATCTCTCTCTCTCTGTCTATACAAACAACTTCCAGAGCAGTCCTAGCAGGATCCCTGCTGCTTTTCCGAGTCCAACTCAGATGAGTTATGATGTTGATGGACCTTTCATCCAAGGCAGAAAGATCCATTTCTTTCTATTTTTCCCCCCAAAACCAATCAGCACAGGATTAACAGCAAGAACACTCATTATTTTAACCCAATTTGGAATTTTGCTGGAATGGCTGTTTCTCTTTCTCTGGAGCTGGAAATCAGCTGGGCCTGTTTTAAATCTTTTGTCCATAGGAATATCAGCAGGGAGATATGCCTCCTGCTGGAAGTTAAAAAGTGCATGGTGCATTTTTTAAATTAAATGAAATACATGGTGTATTTAAGGAAGCAGTGAGAAGGGAGGGAGGGAGGGAGNAGAAAGAAAGAAAGATTTAAAAAACACAATACTGGTTAAGGACTATTTTTTAGTACTGTCATAACTGGTACAGGGAAAGAAAGGAAAAAGCTGGGAAGAGAGAGAGGAATTAAGGGAGGGAGGGAGGGAGGGAAGGAAGGGAGGAAGGGAGAAAGGGAAGGAAGGAAGGAAGGAAGGAAGGAAGGAAGGAAGGAAGGAAGGAAGGAAGGAAGGGAGGGAGGGAGGGAGGGAGGGCCTCCCCTGGCACTCTTATGTTATTACGCAAAAATAAAGAACAATAAACAAATCAAACGATTTATTCAAGAGGTGCTAATCCTGGAATTCTGCATCAGTAAAATAGAACAATTGGCCTTGAACACTTTGGCTAGCAATGTGCAAACTCCCAAACGTTGCAGAAGGCAGTCAACCATCTCCTTAAAGATCCAGCCCGGAAGAAGAAGCTCCGAAGCAGGTTTGACGGGAAACCTTTCCCAGGATCAGTCCTCCAAGTTACGGAAGGCGTTCTGCATCTCCTCATTCAGCTGGGCATAGCAGGCTTTTATCTTGGCCTCGCCATCCTTTCCTGGATCCTACACAGAATACGGAATAACAGATTTGGAAGGGGCCTCGGAGGTCTTCTAGTCCAACCCCCTGCCCAAGCAAGAGACCCTCTACTCTCTCTCTCTCTCTCTCTCTCTCTCTCTCTCTCTCTCTCTCTCTCTCTCTCCCATTCTCACCGTCATCTATGGTGATCTATCTAGCACCTATCCAGATCTATTTATCCATCGATCCATCCATCCATCACATTTATATGCCTCTCATCTTGTGATTTGATTAGCTTAGCTAATTAGATTAACTACATCCCTGTTAATGTTTAGAACATCAAATCAGAGGGCTGGAAGGGACCTTTGAGGTCTTCCAGTCCAGCCCCTGCTCAAGCAGGACACCTTATTGCATGCCAAATGGCTGTCCAGTCTCTTCTTCAAAACCTCATGATGGAGCACCACCACTCTGAGAGAAAGGCTGATATCTATCTATCATCTATCTATCTATCTATCTATCTATCTATCTATCTATCTATCTATCTATCTATCTATCTATCTATCTATCTATCTATCTATCTATCCATCCATCCATCCATCCATCCATCCATCCATCCATCCATCCATCCATCAATCCATCTCATAGAATCATAGGGAGGGGAGGGACTTTGGAGGTCTTCTAGTCCAACCCCCTGCCCAAGCAAGAGACCCTCTACCATCCTGGACAAATGGCTGTCCAATCTCTTGAAAACCTGCAGTGATGGAGCCCCCGCAACTTCTGAAGGCAAGTCTCTTGGTTGGGATGCAGGGGGAAATAAAAAAAGGTCCTTTTAGTGTGTTGTTCAAATATTGCTGTGATTAATTATTCTCGCTATCAGGAAATTCCCCCTTAGTTCTGGGTTGAACCTCTCCCTCCCCCTCACCTGGAACTTCATGGAGCTGAGCTTGTACATGATGTCGGCCAGGTTCTCCCGTATGATGGCCCAGGTGATCTTGTGCTCAGATTGGGCTGTCGACTCCACGGCATGGCGGGCCAGCTCATAAAAACCGATCATGTTCTGCAGCATGCCCACTGTCTTGTAGAAAGGGCAGAACCTGAAGCAGCAAAGACCCAACAGATCCTAGCACACTCAGCCCACCTGGCCCTTCCTCGGAGAGCTCTGGGACACTCACTGCCCCCGGAACATCCTCCTCAGCTCTCCAGGGAGGGGGGGGGAAATCAGATTTTTCTCTTGTATTGTTTTCCTACAGAAAAGAGAAGGTGAAGAAAAATTCCAAGGGGGAGGGAGAGTAGATAGACCCTCTCAATTTATTAAAGATTATATACCTGGCCCACCAGGATGGGAAGTCAGGGAATTTTGGGGGTCCCATCGATCAGGGATGTCTATCTGTGGAGCCACCAAAAAGGGCCTTCTCGGTGGTGGCCCCTTCTCTATGGAGCATCATTCCTCCAGAGGTTTGGAGGTGGCCCCCATCACGTCGGTTTCCCAAAAGGGCCTAAAGCTGCGTTTTCGTCCGTGGTCCTAGGGACCCCGAATGCAGATGGCGCCGATAAAGTGGTTGATCTGACTGGGGGGGGAGGCTGCTGCCACAGCCGGAGGGGGGAGGTTAATGGAGTTTTATGCTGCGACTTTTAATGTTGTCAGGAACCTGAGGTCACCTGTTTGTGAACTGGGCAGCCATATACATTTGTTTCATAAATAGATACAGGTAGTCCTTGACTTACAACAGTTCGTTTAGTGACCATTTGTAGATACAATGGCACTGAAAAAACTGACTTATGACCATTTTTCACGTAATGACCATTACAGCATCCCCAGGGTCACGTGATCAAAATTTGGACGCTTGGCAACTGGCATGTACTTATGACGGTCGGAGTGTCCCGGGGTCATGTGATCCCCTTTTGTGACCTTCTGACAAGCAAAGTCAACGGGGAAGCCAGATTCACTTAACAACCATGTTGCTAACTTAACAACTGCAGTGATTCATTTAATAACTGGTACAAGGAAGATTGCAAAACGGGGCAAAATTCACTCAACAAATCTCTCACTTAGCAACAGAAATCTGGGGTTCAATCGTGGTCGTACGTTGACGACTACCCGTCCTAACAATGACACACAGCCATGCAGTTTGTGGCTCGCTGCAGGGAGTGCCCCAGGGCTGCACTGAAACCCAAAGAGGGCCCCGCGGACTTCACAAGCGTCCTTGAGGAGATCTGCCCTGTAGGGAAGGATTGAGCTGTGAAGTTGTGAGGTTGTGAGCAGCCCTCGCATTACCTGTCGTAGGAAGAGTAGCCATTTTGCTGCAAAAAGTCGTCTTTGATCAGCTTGGCTACCTCCAGGGTGATCTTGTCGGTTTCAGCCAGAGATGCCTGAGCAATGCAAAATTGAAGAGAGGGTGTGTATGTGTGGAAAGAGCACCAGAACAAAGGAAGGCACAAGGGAAGGCAAACTTTGGGCTCTGCCTCAGGAAGGTTCACCTTCAGAGGAGAAAATTTGTAGCTTGGGGTGAAAACTCTGGAGTCCTTGGTGCTCTCTGAGCTAAGTGGTTTTCTTGCAGATGTTTCAAAACCGAACTAGGTAACATCATCAGTGCTGGAAGGGAGGGGGTTTTGTGGAGAGGAGGAGGAGGAGGAGGAGGAGGAGGACTGTAGGCTCCTGGTGCTCTGAGCTTGGTGGTTTTCTTGCAGATGTTTCATTACCCAACTAGGTAACATCATCAGTGCTAGAAGGGAATGGGGTTTGTAGGGAGGAGGAGCAGCAGCAGGAGCACCTAAAAATGTTGGTGGGATGTGGTTTTCTCCTTGGCGGATCCTTGATTACAGTATTGTTTTCTCTTTATTTGTCTCCCACTTAAGTAGGGGGTGGACTAGATAGAAGACCTCCAAGGTCCCTTTTACGGTATTCTATGATTGACACGCATCCTACCTTTCCCACCAGCTGGACAATCTCAGCCAGGTCCTCCTCCTCCTGCAGGATCTCCTTGGCCTTGGTCCGCAGGGAGATGAATTCCGGGAAGAGCCTCTCGTAGTGCTCGTCCAGGGCCCGCGTGTATTTGCTGTAGCTGATCAGCCAGTTCACGGAGGGGAAATGCTTCCGCTGAGCCAGCTTCTTGTCCAGGCCCCAGAAGACCTGGGTTTGGGGCAGAAAGGAAAATCTGACGCAAATTTTATTTTATTTTATTTTATTATTTTATTTTATATTTTATTTTATTTTATCATTTTATTTTATTTATCATCTTATTTTAATTTTATTGTTTATTTTATTTTATATTACATTATTTTATTTTGAAATTTTATATAGGAGCTGTGGTGGTGGTGCAGTGATTAAAGTGCAGTTACTGCAGGCTGACTCTGTCCACTGTCAGAAGTTCGATCCTGACCAGCTCAAGGTTGACTCAGCCTTCCATCCTTCTGAGGTCAGTAAAATGAGGACCCAGAGTGTTGAGGAGGGGGGCAACATGCTGACCTTTGTAAACTGCTCAGAGAGGGCCGTAAAGTGCTATGGAGCAGTGTATAAGTCTAAATGCTACTGTTATTATATGGCTGCCCAAATCATTCACAGTGACTTCAGACAGCTTACAAAAGTAAAACCCCGAATACAAAAAACCCTGATAACCCCCCCGGTGACAACCATCAAACCCGCCACTTGGTGGGCTCTGTATCCCCCTGGCTCCCAGGCCTGCTGGCAGAACCATGTTTTTAGGGCCTTTCAAAACAGAGTCAAGATGGGGGCCTGTCTTATCTCCACAAGGATGACGTTCCACAGGGAGGGAACCACCATGGAGAAGGTCCTTCTTCTGGGTCCCACCAGTAGGGCCTCCTAAAGGGAGGGGACTCGTAACATCCCCTGTCTCCCCACTCTGGTGGGTGACTGAGAAAAGACGGTCTTTCAACTCTAACCTGGCCTTAAGTCATGGAGGGCTTTGAAGGTGACAAGCAGCACCTTGAATTGGACCCGGAAGCGAATCAGCAGCCAGCGCAGCTCCCGCAAGAGAGGTGACATGTGTGCAATTCTAGACTTGCAAAAAACCATGCGGGCCACTGCATTTTGAACTGATTGAAGCTTCCGGATACTCTCCAAGGGCAGCCCCATGTAGAGAGCATTGCAGCAGTCAAGACAGGAGAGCGTGGATTTGTTTGCTGTGGGATTGCTGGTCCAGGAAAGGGGTTGGGTGTTCCAGTGAGCGCTAAGGATGCGGAAGCAGTGAAACACTACTCACCTGGACAATCCCCAGGGTTGCAGAGGTCACTGGATCTGAGAAATCCCCACCAGGAGGGGACACCCTACAAGAAACAGGCACAGGAAAGCTGGTCAAACGCATAAATCTCAAATATTTGCACACCTCAGTTCAGCCAGAGGTGATTTCTCCTCCCACGAACAGCTGAAGTTTGTTTACAAAGCTTTCCCGTCACCAGCAATCAAGGTCTTGATGAAAACATTGACAGATTTCTACAAAGCCCATGATTGGCTTGCAAAATAAAGAGATCTGATGTTAAAAGATCTTTAATGGCTCAGAAAGCTTTCCTATAAAGGCTGCTGTTGACGTGGTTTTTGCACAGCCTCCCTCCAGCAAGAGACAGGAAAGGGAATCTGGCAACTTACGCGCCAACGATGCTGACGCTGCCCTCTCGCTCGGGACTGCCCAGGCACTTGACCCGGCCGGCCCGTTCGTAGAAGGACGCCAAGCGGGCGCCCAGGTAGGCCGGGTACCCACTGTCTGCAAAGAAAAAGAGAGTGTTCATCTCTCGTGGCTTGGAAAAAATTGTGAAAGTTGAGAAGGGAATGAAGACGCAGAAAGATCCATTTCTTCTGAATGGGGTTCTCAACCTGGACGACTTTAAGACTGGTGGACTTTGACTCCCAGAATCCCCCATTGCATCTTGGAAACCTAGATCAATGTTTCTCTATCTCAGCATCTTTAAGATATGTGGATTTCAACTCCCAGTATCCCCCATGTGTTCAAAGGGAAGGCCAGGAACTGGGTATATTTAGTCCAGGGGTCTCCAACCTTGGCAACTTTAAGGCTTGTGGACTTCAACTCCCAGAATTCCCCAGCCAGCATGGGGAATTAAAGTTGCCAAGTCTGGAGTCCTCTGGCCTAGCTATTGAAAAGAACGATTAGGAGTGATATGATAGCAGCCTTCCAATATTTGAGGGGCTGCCACAAAGAAGAGGGGGGTCAAGCTATTCTCCAAAGCACCAGAGGGCAGGACGAGAAGCAACGGATGGAAACTAATCAAGGAGAGAAGCAACCTGGAATTAAGGAAGAACTTCCTGACAGTGAGGAACAATTAACCAGTGGAACGGCTTCCCTCCAGAAGTTGTGGGTGCTCCAACACTGGAGATTTTCAAACAAGAGACTTGACAGCTATTTGTCTGTGATGGTATAACAGGGGGTTGGTCTAGATGACCTCCAAGGTCCCTTTCAACTTTGCTATTATGCCCAAATATCAGCCATGGTTGAGAAATACTGATTAAGAAATCAAAGAAAAGTAAGAAAAATCAACCTGCAGGCATTTCAGCCAAACGTCCAGAAATCTCGCGAAGGGCTTCCGCCCAGCGGGAGGTGGAATCAGCCATCATGCTAACGTGGTATCCCATGTCCCGGAAATATTCCGAGAGGGTGATTCCTGGGGAGAGAAAAAGAGGAAGGGGGAAAAAAGAAAGAAAGGATTACAGGAAGTTTCCAAAACAAATTAAAGAGGCTTTGTTTGTCCCTTCCTACCTTTGTGTGCTGTGATTTTATCAAAAGAGACATGAGTGCAAATCCTGGAAAGGGAGACCACTTGCTCCCTTTGTGACATTGGCCGTCTTGACAGCGGCATCTGGCTATCCTTGGCTGAAAAAGTTATTGATATTTGGGCAGGAATATTAATCACCTGAAAATTTCGGAGTGATACAAATAGTCCTTGACATACAAACATTCATTTAATGACTGTTCATGGTTACAACAGCACTGAAAAAAGTCGCGACCGGTCCTCACACCTGCGACCGACACACCATGCCTGCGGCCGCATGATCAAAATTCAGGCCCAGATTTAGGAGAGTTGTAATGTCCCAGGATCACCTGATCGCCATTTGCAGCTTCCCAGGCAGCTTCCGACAAGCGAAGTAAATTGAGGGTTTGCAGAACAAGTGGAGTGATTTGCTTAATAACCATGGAAAAAAGGCCGTAAAATTGGGCCTGACCCACTTAACAACCCCCTTGCTTAACAACAGAAATTCTGGCCCCAGTTGCGGGGGTAAGTAAGCCATTTTTTTCAGTGCCACCATAAACACTGAACGGCCACTGAACGAATGGGTGCAACTCAGGGACTCTCTATAATTCACTGTGGGAATTCAGCCTTAACCACCGTTTTGCTTTCTTAATCTGGCTTTAGGGTTTAGCAGTGGGGCATCTGTGGGGTACCAACTCTGATCCAAAGAGAATCTTTTAGCAAAAACAATGCAGTTCTTAAGTCATTTAATTTTTAAATTATAAAAATTGCTTTGGAAGCCCTTATTGTGGCTGTGGCTGTGGTTCTCAGGGGGGGGGGAGAATGGGGGGTGGCATGAAAAAGCCCCTCACCGGTGTAAATGGAGGCTTCCCGAGCAGCCACGGGCATGTTGGATGTATTGGCCACCAGCGAGGTCCTCTTCATGATGGTCTCCGTCTTCCCATCTACTTCCATGGTGAGCTAAGAGGGTGAGAGCAGAATCATGGGAAATGGGGGAGAGATTGGGATGGGGGGGGGAGTAAAGGGAGGTAGGGCCAAAGAAAGCCTTGAGGAGCACCGTGGCTTACTGCAGTATTTCTCAGCCTGAGCCATTTTAAGACATGTGGACTTCAACTCCCAGAATTCCCTAGCCAGCATTCCCTGCAACTCTGGGAAGTTGAAGGGAACTCTGGGAGCTGAAGTCCACCCATTTAAAGATGCAGGGATTGAGAAACTTTCTGAGCTAACTTTCCAAAATTGAAGCAGGGGGTGGGATATTCTGGGGAAAAAATATTCTGGGAGTTGAAGTCCATCTATTATGGATTTATATGCTGTCCCTAGGATGATCACAAATAAAAATTGGGATCATGACATTCTGGTCTCCAAATACTTTGCGTATCTTTCCTAAAGACAAAAATAATTATAACAGACTAACAGACTGAGGCAGGAAACCTATAGCATTTCAGACAAATTGTTGTCCAGTCTCTTCTTAAAAATTTCCAGTGTTGGAGCATTCACAGCTTCTGGAGGCAGGTAGTTCCACTGATTAATTGTTCTCACTGTCAGAAATTCCTCCTTAGTTCCAGGTTGATTCTCTTCTTGATTAGTTTCCATCTGTTGTTTTTTGTCTTGCCTTTGGAGAAGAGGTAGACACCCTCTTCTTCTTTGTGCCAGCCTCTCAAGTAGTGGCAGTCAGTTATCATGTCCCCCCCCCCCAGTCCTTCTCTTCATTAAACTAGACATATCCATTTCCTGCAATCGTTCTTCATAGATTCTAGCTTCCAGGCCCCTAATCATCTTTGTTGCTCTGCACTCTTCCCAGAGTCTCAATGTCTTTTTTACATTGTGGTGACCAAAACTGGACGCAATATTCCAAGTGTGGCCTTATCAAGGCATTATAAAATGTTATTTTAAAATACCACATTATCTTGATTCTGTATGATTTTTGAAGCTGATCTAGGAATAGAATAGAATAGAATAGAATAGAATAGAATAGAATAGAATAGAATAGAATAGAATAGAATAGAATAGGAGCTGGAAGGGATCTTGGAGGTCTTCTAGTCCAGCCCCCTGCTCAAGCAGGAGAACCTTTACCATTTCAGACAAATGGCTGTCCAGTCTCTTCTTAAAGACATCCAGTGATGGAGCACGCACGATTTCTGGTTGCAAGCTGTTCCACTGGTTAATTGTCCTCACTGTTATGAAGTTTCTCCTTAATTCCAGGTTGCTTTTCTCTTTGGTCAGTTTCCAACCATTGTTTCTCGTCCTTCCCTCTTGTGCTTTGGAGAATAATTTGACCCCCTCTGCCTTGTGGCAGCCCCTCAAATATTGGAATAATTGCTATCATGTCTCCCCTAGTCCTTCTTTTCTCTAGACTGGCCAAACCCAAGTCCCGCAGCCATTCTTCGTATATTTTAGCCTCCAGGCCTTGGATCATCTTAGTTGCTCTTCTCTGCACTTTTTCCAAAGTCTCAACATCTTTTTTGTGATATGGTGACCAAAATTGGCTGCAGTATTCCAGGTGTGGCCTCACTAGGGCTTTATAAAGCGGTACTAATACTTCACATCTTCCCATTTCCTTCCAGATCATTATCCACCATTGCCATCAAGGAAAAGGGGGTCCTCCAGATCTTTGCACCCAGATGAAGAGCAACAGTGGTTCTGGCTGGTGTCCTTGCCATCCTCACCTCGGGAAAGTCCCTGAGCACCTCCGACATTTCGTTCCCGCGCTCTCCGCATCCCACGTAGATGATGACATCACTGTTGGAGTACTTGGACAGAGACTGGGAGATGACCGTCTTCCCACATCCAAAGGCACCTGGAATGGCTGTGGTGCCACCTTGGACACACCTGGAAGGGGAGGGCAGAAGGAGAGACCCCCTCCCAGTCAACTCGTCATGAGTGCCTCAGAGAGGTTTCAGCCAAAGTGATGAGACAAGGATTGAATTCACCCAACCATTGAACCATAAAGAACCAACCACACCCTTGGACAAAGGAATCCAGTTTCTCCTGCAAATAGGATTAATTGGATAAACCATGGTTAATTCAACCAGTGGGAAGTGGCCCTTCTGAGACAGTGGCTGAATTTCTAAGTGCTTCCTATGGTACAGGTTGTCCTTGACTTAAATCCATTCATTTAGTGACCGTTCAAATTACAACAGCACTGAAAAAAGGGACTTATGACCGTTTTTCACACTTACGATCATTGCAGCATCCCCATGGTCATGTGGTCAAAATTCAGATGCTTGCCAACTGGTTCGTATTTATGATGGTCGCAGTGTCCCAGGGTCACGTGACCCCCTTTTGCGACCTTCCCTTCCAGCTCTATTCTACTCTACTCTACTCTAATCTACTCTACTCTACTCTATTCTCCTAACAACTAAACAACCCCAGTGAAACTGAATGGAAAATTAGGTTTGGTCAGTGATGACTCACTTAATGAATGCATCGCTTAGCAACCAAAATTCCAGTCCCAATTGTGGTCATAAATTGAGGACTACTTGCATAACTTTAGAATTTCTTGCAAATTTAGCAATCGGGGTTTGATTTGAAGTCATCCCTTGTGGAAGCCATGTCAGAAAAAGAATCTTGAAAAACAGGGGTGGGCAACTGTGGCCCCTTTATGACCTCTGGACCAACTCCCAGAATTCCCAAGCACAGTAGAGTTCAGAGTTGAAGCAGAGTTGAAGTCCACAGGTCGTAAAGGGGTCACAGTTGCCCACCTGTCGAAGAGGGATCAGCAACCTTCCCTTTCTTACAAAAATGCCCTTGACGTGATGGCCCGTTGCCTGGAGGCCGTAAGGGTCTGGATGGGGAGGAACAGACTCAGACTCAACCCTTCCAAGACCGAGTGGCTGTGGATGCCAGCGCCTCGGCATAGTCAGCTGATCCCATCGCTGACTATAGGGGGCGAAACTCTGGCCCCCTCAGAGAAGGCACGCAACTTGGGAGTCCTCCTGGA
>NW_015387883.1:89712-133032 GCF_001527695.2 Protobothrops mucrosquamatus | reverse complement strand
CTAGGGGGGGATTTTATAGGGATTTTAAAGGGATTTTATAATATTAAACTTAATACAGGTTATTTAATATATATTTTAATTTGGCTTTTAGAGATATCTATTGTATTGTACTGTTTTTATTTACCTGTAAGCCGCCCTGAGTCCCTCGGGAGAAGGGCGGGGTATAAATGGGATTAAATAAATAAATAAATAAATAAATGATGGCTTACGGAAAGAGCGCATCCAGGACCCTCTGGCCAGTAAGCAGGGGATGATTGGCCGGGAGCTTCTCGGAGACCGGACGGATCTGCCGGACGGGCCAGACTTGCATCATTGTCAGTTTCTCCTTGACACCCTCGAAGTCAAGCTCCAACACCACGTCCTTTGGGGAGGAAGACCCAGATGAGAAGGACAAGGAATTATGGGCAGGAAGTGTTTGCCATGGGTTCAAATCTTGTCTTGGCTCAACTCTCTAAGGAAGCTGACTTTCCTTGACTGATTCTGATTTTGTTCTTAGGACAGTGTTTTTCAATCTTGGCAAGTAGAAGATATGTGGACTTCAACGGCCAGAATTCTGGGAGCTGAAGTCCACCCATTTCCAGAGTCTGAGATAGCGTTCTCTCAGATGGATGGGTGAAATCAATTTATAGAACATAGAATCATACTGTCAACGCTGATAACTTTGGATGTTCCTGCTTTGACAATTGATGAAAATGCAACAATTTTCTCTATTCCTTTAACATGCTTTTTCTCGCTTTAGAAATTAGGTGGTGGTGGAATGTAAGCTCAGCTAGCCATAACATAACGCTGTGGTGGGAACCCAAGGAAAAGCTGATAACGTTTTGGCAGGCTGTGGAGCTAAGGAGAAAGCCCCCGCTTTAAGCGAATTGGGGAATGTGATTTATGAAAGTTTATTGGGGGTGGGAATTGCACTTTGTTACTTTGTATCAGGGGGAAGGGAATCTAGTTTTTGGGTTCAACTATGTAGTACCGATACTTTGTTTCCCGAATAAAAGATTATTTAAGGAAAACAATGCCTTGAAGTTCTTTTGAAGGGTTTCATCTGTCGGAACCATGATACACACAGTTAGAAAGTCTTCTACTCCAACCCTTTGCTCAAGCAGGACACCTTATACCATTCCAGACTAGTGGCTGTCCACCCACAATTTGGAGACAAGCCGTTCCATTGGTTAATTGTTCTCACTGTCAGGGAGTTTCTCCTTAGTTCCAGGTTGCTTCTCTTCTTGATGAGTTTCCATCCATTATTTCTCGCTTTCTGGTGCTTTGGAAAATAAGTTCCCACAGAGTGGGTCTCCTCAGGGTGCCGTCAGCCAGACAGTGCCGGCTGGCGACCCCAAGGGGGAGGGCCTTCTCGGTGGGAGCTCCCACCCTCTGGAATGAACTACCCCCAGAGATCAGGGTGATCCCTGATCTCCCTTCCTTCCGCCGCGCCCTTAAGACATGGCTATTTCAGCTTGCAGGACTGGCCTAGGGGAAATTTTTAGCGGGGGTTTTAAAATAATTTTAAATTACTTAGGCCAATTGTTAATATTTGTCTTTTAATTATGTTTTTAACTGTAGTATTTCGTATTTTGTAGTTGTTTTATCTGGTTGTTAGCCGCCCTGAGTCCGCAAGGAGAAGGGCGGGATATAAATATAATTAAAAAAAAAAAAAAAAGTTGACCCCCTCTAATATCAGAAGAGTGCTATCATGTCACCCCTAATCCTTCTTTTCATTAAACTAGACATACCCAGTTCCTGCAGCTGTTCTTCATGTTTTAGCCTACACACACACACATACACACACACACACACACACACAAAATCATCTTTGTTGCTCTTTTCTGCACTCTTTCTAGAGTCTCAGTAACTAGTAACATATTTTATATCATGGTGACCAAACCAGACACAGTATTCTAAGTGCGATTTGACCAGAGCAGCATAAAATGGTCCTATCAGGGCCCTATTTTCTGGCAGTTTCTGTCAAGGTAATGATTTAAAAGCTAACCAGCTGATGTAATGTGAGATGTATGATGTAATGTTGGGAATTACTTGGCAGGATCTACGTCCCTTTAAGAGCCAGCAGGGTCTGTGTCTCTTTAAGAGCCTTTGTATAAAAGGAAGGCTCTGCTACTGTGTTCTCTCTCTTCTGTTTTCCTGCTGTAACTGCTGTGTGTTGGAGACTGCTGGATTAACACGTGTATGTATATTGTTCCTGGTGTACAATATTGTAGATAGTGTAAGATAAACCACCTTTTACTATAGACCACTGTTTACTGTGTTTACTCCTGGGTTATCTCAGTGCAATAAGACTGTGCATGCTCTGACAGATCTCCTCCCTTTGCATCTGGGGCTGAACGATCCCTTTGCAGAGACACCACTTACCGAAATGTCGTAGTTGCCAGCTGGGGCAATGTGAGTGACAGTGCCACGGCTTCGGGGTGGCACCATGATCATATGCTTGATGAGGGAATTTTCATGCACCATCCCATAAATGTCCCCTCCAGTTAAATGGCTCCCAACCTGCGAAGAAAAGGAACGCTGCTTTAAACAATTTTGATGCTCTGGAGATGTGGCTATCCATTTTTCTACGAATGGGAGAAAGTGCTGACCTTCTCCATTTATAATTTCTTTTTTTGCAAATTTCCATTCATCTTTCCAGGTTCTAAGAAGCCAATTACAGATAGTCCTTGACATATGACCACAACTGAGCCCAAAATTTCTTTTGTTAAGTGAGTTGTGCTCCATTTTACGACCTTTCTTGCCACAGTTGTTAAGTGAATCACTGCAGTTTTAAGTTAGTAACACGGTTGTTGAGTGATTCTGGCTTTCCCATTGATTTTGCTTGTCAGAAGGTCCCAAAAGGTGATTATTACATGACTCTGGGACACTGCAGCCGTCAGAATTACGAGTCAATTGTCAAGAGTCTGAATTTTAACCATGAGAATGCTGCAACAATTCTAAGTGTGAAAAATGGTCCTACAACATTTTTTTCAGTGCTGTTGTAACTTCAAATGGTCACTAAATGAATTGTCGAGGATAACCTGTGTAGTCTGACTTCAGCAGATCACTTCCCCTGAATTAGATCTGAGGCCACCCTTTCCAAGTAGCGTCCACCTGGATGGAGCATCACCAACTGACCCTTCCCTGCACGGCTGTTTGTCTCTTACCCGAATGTTGGAACCCGGCTTAAAGTCCCACTTCAGGTCCCGGGATAAAGCGGAGATGTTGATCCCCCTGGGAATGTAGATGCTCTTGGTAAGCTCCGTGATGTCCTTCAGAGGACGCTGGATCCCGTCAAAGATGGACCCCATGATCCCAGGCCCAAGAACCACGGAGAGCGGCTTCCCCGTTCGCAGCACAGGGTCCCCCACGCAAACCCCCGCTACAGGGATAGCTCAGGAAAAAAGAGGGGTGCACAGCAGGGAAAAAAGAGAAGGAAGGTACAGTCTCTGGTAGAGGAACGGGGCATTTTGGGGTGGGGAAGGCCACATCCTGGCTTAATCCTGGCTTAAACCCTGTCTACAGAGATTGTCTTAGCAAGCAAGAGCAGAAAGCTGAGATGCATGAGGGCTTCCATCTTTCCTGAAGTTTTGAGGTTAGGTTTTGACAATTAGATTGACTTGGCTGTTACAGAAATGGTTTGAATTTACTAGAAATTTAAAGCAAAAAGGTTGTAACTTCCCCTGTGTTCTACTGCACTGAAAAAAGTCAGAAATCAGAACTTTTTTCTTTTTCTTTATCTTTGCACTTTCACCTTTTGTTATCCTCCATCTTTCTTGACTTTTGCTTCTCTTTGTATTTTATCTTGTAATAAACATTAATAAAATGCTCTTTTAAAAAGAGGATTTCCATCTCGTTTCTGGCAGGTAACAAATGAATTCTTGAAAACCTCCAGGGATGGAGCAGCTACAACTCTACCTACTGCGAGAAGGGGCGAGACCCTGGAAATGAAGAGTTAGCAAATGGGACAAGGAAAACGGGACGCCCCCAGAAGGATACAGGTCTCCTCGTACACTTGGACGGTGGCCAGATCTCCCTCCAGCCGGATTATCTCGCCCACCAATTCAAAGTGGCCGACACGGACCAGCTCATACATCGCTGCGCCCGCCATCTTGCAGGCAATCACCACTGTTGGGAAATTTTAAAAAAAGTATTTTTAGTGGAGGAAAAAAATGCTTGAGTAAGAAGCAGAAGAGAAAAAAGTCCATTGGAGACAGGATAATCTTACCAGTGTTTCTCAACCTTGATCACTTGAAGATGGGTGGACTCCAACTCCCAGAATTCCCCAGCCAGCATAGATAGCTGGAGAATTCTGGGAGTTGAAGCCCAC
Source organism: Protobothrops mucrosquamatus (assembly GCF_001527695.2). NCBI lineage: Eukaryota > Metazoa > Chordata > Lepidosauria > Squamata > Viperidae > Protobothrops > Protobothrops mucrosquamatus. The sequence continues at coordinate 128,720 of NW_015387883.1, read as the reverse complement.
CCATCTTCAAGTGGCTAAGGTGAGAAACACAGACTTTCGCCAACATCTAAATAGGGATATTTACACTTCAGCCTCCACCTTCATCGGGTTGACTTTCATCCAGCATTCAAAACTCAGCAATAAATTAGCAGTCGCTCTTAGAAACACAGACTATCCCAACCATGCTTGAGGAATTCTGCCAAGATTTTATTTTAAACAGTTTAAAGGTCCAAGGAGTGTAGTGACGTCCTTCATTTTCTTTTTTAAAAAACTACATAAAGAATCTCAGCTACTCTCCTGTTGACATTCATGCAAAACCTTAGAGCATCGTCCTTCTCATATGGAATCTCTGTTTATCCACCAGGATTATTTGTTGATTTATATCTCATCTTAATTTCTCCAAAAACCTCTTATATAGTATTCTTAGATAAAGTTCCTTGGATTTTAGATTTGAGGGTTGGCAACCCAGCACCCAAATTGAGAGGGAGACCCCAAAGGCCGCTAGGTGGCACTCAGGAGCCTCTGTTCTTTTTTTTTTTTAAAGAAATAAAAATTAAGAAAAGTTGTAAGTTTTCTTTGATAGCCAATTCTTACCCAGTCTCTACATTAAATTTGTACTCTTTGCAGTTTAAAAATACTGGTAAAACCTGTGGAAGGGAAGCAGCCTAACAATACGCAAACTCACACACAAAATTGCCTGCTGCTTGCATCTTTTTTTAATTGCACCTTGTTGTGAATTTTTGAAAAAGGACAGCAGAGCAAAAACACGCACCAGGTCCTTGGCTGGGTATTAGAAACAGTTCCTGCCCCGATGCCATGGTTCTCCTGAAGCACACCAGCTAATTATAGGTAGTCCTTACGACTTACGAAATTCTGGGACCAGAATTTCCGTTGCTGAGCAAGGCGGTTGTTAAGTGGGTCCTGCCTGATTTTACGATCTTTTTTTTTGCCAGCTGTTAAGCAGATCCACTTAATAGCTGCAGTGATTCGCTTAACAATTGTGGCCCAAAAAAAGGACATAAAATCAGGTGGGACCCACTTAACAACCGCCTTGCTTAGCAACGGAAATGTGACTGTGAAGTGAAACCAGCTTGCTCCATGGATTTTGCTTCTTGGAAGACAGCCAGGAAGGTCCCAAAGGACGACCACGTGACCCTGGGATGCCGGACTTTGGTCACTTGACTGTGCGGATGGCTGCAATGGCTGAAGGTGTTAGGATGCGTCATAAGTCACTTATTTCAATATCACTGTAACTTTGAACGGTCCGCTAAACAAATGGTTGTAGGTCAAGGACTTACTTTAAAATATTCAATACCCTTCACAAGGAAGGTGTGAAGAATCGAATCATGACGACTTTGAGTCTTAGAGGGAACAAACCGGATGACTTAATGTGTTGCATAATCTACTCATGATGGTTTATGAGCCACTACTTAATGGCTTCATGTGTTAGGTGAAATCTAAATTATGATTTAGCGCTGGGTTCTCCAAAAACTCCTTCTCCCTTACTATATATTCTATGTAGCCAGCCTCTAAACCAGTGGGTTTTCTATCAAAAAAGAATTTGAAACTAATCCAAAAGATTTCTAATCCTTGCAGGGAAAAAAAACCTGCCCTGGATTAGGAAAACCTTTGAGAAAAATTCAAGCTTTCTGATAGGATGTTATAACTCATGCCAGAGATTAGATTAAACAGCCTCATTGCAATTTTTATGGGAATGTAATTTAAGGTCAGTTTAACTTTGAGACCCTGCTGTAACCTTAAAGGACAGGATAAGAAATGAAGATGAAATAAGCAGGTAATAAAAACTTAAAATGTCGAACAGACTCCTAGGACAGGAAGAGACCTCAGAAGTCTTCTAGTAATCCAACCCCCTGCTCAAGTATGAGACCTCATTGCATCCTGGACAAATGGCTGTCCAATCTTTTCTTGAAAATCTCCAGTGATGGAGCATCCACAACTTCTGGAGGGAAGCTGTTCCACTGGTTGATTGCCCTCACTGTCAGGAAATTTCTCCTTAATTCCAGGTTGCTTCTCTCCTTGATAACTGAGGAGTCTTTGGTGCTCTCCGAGTTTGGTGGTTTTCTTGCAGACATTTCATTAGCCAAATGAGATAACATCATTGACTCTAGCACTGATGATGTTACCTAGTCTGCAAGAAGACCACCAAGCTCAGAAAGCACCAGTGACCCCAAAGTCGTTGTCGGCATCGGCGTCCTCCTCCTCCCTACAAACCCCACTCCCCTTTATGTTTCATGATCCAACTAGGTCAATGTTGTGATGTCATGAAACATCTGCAAGAAAATAGCCAAGCTCAGAGAGCATTGAGGACCCCTCAAGTTTCCATCCACTGCTTCTGGTCCTGTCCTCAGTGCTTTTCAGAATAGGTCAACCTCCTCTTCTCTGTGACAGCCCCTCAAGCACTGGAAGACAGCTATCATGTCACCCCTAGTCCTACTCATTCCTCATGCTCACTCCCCATTTTTCTCTGCAGACAGTTAAAAAGGGTACTTTAGCTTCTTCGGTTCTCGGCCAACCTACCAGGCCCAGAGACGCCATGGACAAATCCCAATTCACTCTCCTTTTCGGCATCTCCAATCTTGGGAAGCTCGGAGAATTCCATAGCTCCTGCCGGTCAATTAAAGCAGCCGGATCCCAGTTCTACAGCAACCACGAGATCTGTGTCACAGAGGGTGAAAAATCACCAGATATAAAATAAGTCAATGGAAACAGCAGGACATATTTTAAAAAAACCAAACCCTTCTCACTCTTCTTTCAAGTGAAGGGACCAAGCTCCCTGAAGGACTCCTAATTTGTGATTTGGGTAGCCAAATTTTGGAGCGTCTGAGCCTGAGAAGATCACGGACCTCAGAGGTCTTCTAGTCCCACCCTTTGCTCAAGGCAAGAAACCTTATACCATTCCTTTCAAATGGCTGTCCAATCTCTTCACAAAAACTTCCAGTGATGGAGCATCCACAACATCTGGAGGCAAGCCGTTCAACTAATTAATTGTTCTTACTCTCAGGAAATTTCTCCCTAGCTCTAGGTTGGTTCTTTCCTTGATTAGTTTCCATCTGTTGCTCCTTGTCCTGCCTTTTCAGATGATTTGGAGAATAGGTCGGCCCCGTCTTCCCTGTGGCAGCCCCTCAAATATTGGAAGACTGCTATCATGTCACCCTTAAACCTTCTCTTAATTAGACTAGACAATACCTAATTCTTGCAACCGTTCTTCATATATTTTAGCTTCCAGTCTCTTAAACATCTTCGTTGCTCTTCTCTGCACTCTTCCTAGGGTCTCAACATTTTTCTTATATGGTGGTGACCAAAATTGGACATAGCACATCATCCTGAGTCTTGTGAGTGCATAAAAAATGGAATTATAGGAAATACCTATTAAAGTTTAAGTCAAGCTCATCTTACCATTGAGAAGGTGGAAATTGTTCTAGGAGTTGGCACCACCTGCTCGTAGTGCACTTTCCTTTCCTCCAGCAGGCAAGTAGGGTGGGATGCCTGCTCTGTCTTCAGCAGGAAACAGAGGGGTTCTGATGGAGGAGTAAACCTGGAGTAAGAGACTTGCTGATCCCTCCAAGCTAGTTCTAACCTGAATGGGCACCCAGGATCTGGAAGGGGCTGGAGGGCACTGGAAGAGAGAGACACAGTCAAGCTTTCTCGACAACAGAAAACCACTCCCTGTGTGTGTAGTGTCAACAACCTGGCCTCCTATGACATACTTCACAGCAGCAGAAACCCTGACCTTCAAATCTTCCCCAGTAAGGGAGCTTTTTCCTACACCTGTTTGTGCAAGAGAAATAACATTTCTGCATGCAGGTATTTCAAGCAAAAGAGAGGATTGGTTATACAGAATGCAAAATAACAGAGTTGAGCGGGATCTTGGAGGTCTTCTAATCCAACCCCCACGTAGAGCAGGAGAGTCTAAACCAGGGGTCTATGACTTGTGGACCTCAACTCCCAGAATTCCTCAGCCAGGCATGCTGGCTGAGGAATTCTGGGAGTTGAAGTCCACAAGTCATAAAGGGCCAAGTTTGAAGAGCCCTGGTCTAAACCATTCTGGACAAATGGCTGTCAAATCTCTTCCTCCTAGCTTGCTGAACCCAGTTCAATAATTAATTTATTTTGGGGTTTGCACAAGATCCTGAACTGTAATCTAAGAACCAACAAGATTGTCACGGCATGATGAAGGTGTACATATGAGATCCTGATCAAGGTTAATCCTTCTAATATTCAAAAGCTAAATTAAAGTTTCACATATATATTTAGTTTCAAAGAAAAAGTCCAAGTGGAAACAAAGCTAGATAAGTTTTTCTCTTTAAGATTGGAATGATTTTGTTGTTATAGAAATCACCGGAGATTTTCAAAAATAGATTGGACAACCATTTGACTAGATTTGTATGAGATTTCCTGCCTTGGGAAGGGGTTGGACTTGATGGTCTCCAAGGCCCCTTCCACATATAGGATTCAGTTATTCTAAATGGCTTGAAATGTTCAGAAATATAAAGCAAAAGATTTAGGCTGCCATTCTTCTTTTTATTTTACTGCACTGAAAAAAAGTCAGAAGTCAGTATTTTTTTCCCCATTCTTTTTCTCTCTCTTTGCACCTTTTTTTCTCTCTTTTCACTGTTTGTATTTGTATTTTATTCTACAACACACTTTAATAAAACATGGCAGGGGGAAAAGGGACGATTTCAGCCAGAGACAGCTTTTTCTAGTATTGTGAGGTAGGAGAATGTCAAATCTGGCAGAGAATGTCTATTCAAGGTGACTCTTAAACCTCCACTGTTTATGGAGACTGTATGAGAGCAAACAGGAATCCAGTTTTTTCCTACTTACAAATGGGATTTTATTTTATTTTATATTATTTTATTTATTTATTGTGATTTAGCTGGCATCTGTCCTGAAGCCATTTTAGTCACAGGATGAAAGAAAGAAGCTGGTTTCTGAGCAGCTTTGCATATTTGTGCATTTGCCTATTTTGTAAAAACATGGAAAAATAATAAATGAGGTGCAGATTAGAGTACAAACCAGGGAAGAAATGAGATCTTCACTTTGCAGCGGCACAGGATTTTATTGGCATTTCATCCTCTAGAAGAGACAAGCAGAGGAAGTTTTAATATTTAGCATTCTGACACCCTTATGATATGTTTAATGTAAATTCACCAAGAGCATCACACTAAAACCCATCAGTCAACAACAGTTTCCCACTTCTGCTCTACTTTCTATGTTTTGAAGCTTGGCAACTGTACGGTGGGTGGACTTCAACTCCCAGAATTCCCCAGTCAGCATGATTTAATTGTATGGATTTCAACTCCCATAATTTCCTAACCAACATAATTTAAGATGGGTGGACTTCAGCTCCCATAATTCACCAGCCAGCATATTTTAAGATGGGTGCACTTCAGTTCCCAGAATTCCCTAGCCAACCATGTCAGCTGGGGAATTCTGGGAGTTGAAGTCCACCCATCTTAAAGCTGCTGAGGCTAAGAAACACTGCTGTCATTTGTGTCTCAAAGCAAAATTATGAGCTGGAAAAAACCTCCCACATGCTCAGAGACACAGGACAGCCCCCCTCTCAGCTTCTACACACCCACAACTGGAAGACCAACACATTTTGCACGAAGGCTTCCTAATTAACTGATCGGGGCCCATTTTCCATGGGGAAAAAAAAAGAGAAGGGCTCAAAATGAACCCTTGGCACCTCCAGAAAAACAAAACAAAAACAAAAACAGAGGCCTGCAAAAAAACAGGCCATTCTGCCTTGGAGGGCTTCAGTCTAAAAAACCTCTGCACATTCCCAGAGACTCCCAGATCATCGAGAGAAGAGGTTCCCCCCCCCTCCCATCAACTTGGCTCCCTGCATGGCTATTTTTGCCAGTGATCTGCCAGGTCTCTGCAGTGGCATTAAAGCAGCTGTACCCCTTGGACTGCAATCCCCATACTCCCCAGCCCCTGTGCTGGGGGGGGGGGGTTGAGGTCCATATCCCTGAAAGCAAAGATTTGGGGCAGACAGTGAGGCTCCCCCCTCCCAATCCTTGCAGCCTGCCCCACCCAGCCCAGGCCTTCACTGCCTGCCTCCTCCTTCTCTGGGCTGGCTGCGGTTGCCTAGCAACCAGGCTCTGCACCACTGCAGGGATCCCTATGGCAAGGTAGGCCCCGTGGTGGCTTGCAAAGGTGAGCACGCTGCAAGACCCACATACACACTGCCGGGGACGCCGCCTCCTGCACGGGGTGGGGGCTGAGCGGGCAAAATAGCAAGCGTGCATGCATGTGGCGCCTTCACATACTTGTCACTGGGGCAGACCCAGCCCAGCCATTCCTTTGCCCTGAGCAAGAATTATTTTTGCAGGGTTTTCCCCCCCACCCCTCTCTGATGCAACATTTTTCTATAGTGCGTAGCTGTTTTTTTTTTCTTTAATTTTAGCTAGAAGACACGATCGTTGCAATCAATAGATTAGATTTTTCCTGGCATTATTCCCAAAACACAGCAATGGCTTTATTTTGGCTTGCCAGTTCTACAAATTAGCTGTTGCATCCCTCTAGCCCTCTTTCATCCCTTGTAGTAATTAAGCTATCATTTGTTAAAATTACGTTGTCTGGTTTAATATGGGTACGGCGACCCTATTTTCTTGGAAAAAATGAAGCACTGATTTTTTTAAAAAGGAGAAAATCTGAAAGAGGTTCGTAAGGATAAAAGAAGAACATTGTGGATGTTTACAAATGGGTTTGCAAAGGGAAATTCCAGAGCGAGAAAACCTGTTTGCATTTTAACTTTTTTTATTTTTTGAAATTAAATACAAATCTTTAAAAAAAAAGAAAAGAAAGGAAAACTTTACAGAAAGATGTATTGTAAGAAAAATATCTCAAGTCGAACTGTACAGGGAAATTTATATTAAAAAGAGGATTGCACATCGTAAAATTGTGAAATATTACAATGTAAAATTTAGGAAAATGTAAAATTGTGCATTAGGAAAGACTGTGAGGATTGTGCGTTGCAGTGTCCATACAGTGAAAGCTGAATGAGCAAGATAAGGGATAAAAGCCCATTTCTGAAAAATAAATCAACTTAAAGGAGAACTTTCTAAAAAAAAAAAAAAAAAGACTGTCCTTTATAACAAAGAATATACGGTCAATGTAACCAGGATTTGAGAATTCAGACAATTACAATTATCAATTCTCCATATTTTAGCTCTTTATCCAGGGTTGCAAACATTTTGGTGAGAATATTGGTGTTAATATTCCCCGCCAGCCTTTGGCAACTTGGATTAAGCCCATAATCCCCAGCGGGTTGGTGAAGTTGAAGGCATTTGGTGAACACCCTGTCATTTCATATCCTGTATTTGGCATGTGCTGTTTACATGTTTATAGGATAAATACTGATGATTTTGCTAATCTGTGTAATGCAAATCCAGCCTTTTTTTCCCCTTTAAACCAAGAAAAAATAAGATTATAGTAAAATAAATCTCCCTCCAGGATTCATCGGTTCTTGACTCACACTCTTGTGAGTCTGCTCTATTGCTCTATTACTTAACTTAGGACCATTTATTTAGAGACCTTTGAAATTATAACAGCACTGAAAAAAAGTGACTTAGGACCGTTTCTCACACTTATGACTTTGCAGCGTCCTCATGGTCATGTGATCAAACTTCAGATGCTTGGCAACTGGCATGTACTTATGACAGTTGCAGTGCCCCGGGGTCACGTGATCCCCTTTTGTGAACTTCTGACAAACAAAGTCAATGGGGAAGCCGGATTCACTTAACAAACTTAACAATTGCAGTGACTCGCTTAACAACTGTGGCAAGAAAGGTTGTAAAATGGGGCAAAAGTCACTTAAGACCTGTCTTGCTTAGCTGGGACCAATTGTTGTAAATTGAGAACTACTCCTTACCTTATAACTATGTATTTAGAGACTGTTTGAAGTTACTGTGGTGCTGAAAAAAGTGAGTTACGACTGGTCCTCACACTTGTGAGCATCAAAAGGGTCCCCATCTCAAGTGATGAGATCTTGGCTACCGACTCGCACTTAAGACAATTGCTATGTATTGCAGTCACATTGTCGCCATTTGCCACCTTCCCAGATGGCTTCCGACTATCAAAATCAAGGGAGAAATCGGCAGGGAAGGTTGCACATCATAGTCCCGTGATACCTTACTTAAAAATCACATCACTTAACGATGAATTTGCCAGTTCCAATTGTGGTCGTAAGTTGAAGTAGTCTGGCTAATTCAAGATTTGTGCCTGTTAACTACATTTGACATTGCTTTTCTTAAAAGAAAAGTCCTTAAATGGCCCCCTATCAGAGGGGGCTGGTAGGCTTCTCTCTCCCTTGCTGCCCCACCAACTTCCTGTTCCAATTAATTTTTAATTTAAGGGACTGAAATGCAAAGCAAAAAATGAACCTCTAGCATCTCCCATATTTCAATATCTCTCTTTTAGGACTAACGCTCAGAGCTGCAAAAATCTGAGCAACCACTAGATGGCTCCAAACAGAGAGTATCTAGAATCTCTTTGCTGCCACCTAGTGGCATCCAAATATTCATCCCAGTCATCTAAATAAAGTTAACCATTTAATGAACTTAATCATCCATTTAGCATTAAGATTCATTAAAGAATATTAAAGAGAGTTCCAACCTAGAACTAAGGAGAAATTTCCTAACAGTGAGAACAATCAGTCAGTGGAATGGCTTCCCTCTAGAAGTTGTGATGCTCCATCATTAGAGGTTTTTAAGAAAAGATTGGACATTCATTTGTCTGGAATGGAATAAGGTCTCCTGCTCAGGCAGGGTTGACTAGAAGACCTCCAAAATCTCTTCCTCTGTAAAGTGATGCCCATTTTCCATGTCATCCTCTCCAGCCTTCATCTGGCCTGTCCCAACTCTTGACGAAGACCAGAATGGCCGCCTCAGGTGGAAGCCGCTGGGAATGGGAGCCGGTGGTCCGCAGCGACCTCTTGGCTCGGGGCTTCCATTCCTGCAACGTGGTGCAAGGAAAGCTCCTGATCTTTGGGGGGCTGAAGACCCAGGACACTCAGGAGCCCCCCATGGGAGACGTGGTGACCTTTGACCCATCCACCCAGACGGTGCACACGCTTGCTCCGGAACACGGCTACCATCGCAGTCACCACGAGGCGGTGGTGCTGGGCGACCGCTTGCTGTGTGTGGTAGGTGGATGGGATGGATCCCACAGGGTCTCGGATGTCTGCAGTTTCGATGCGGAGCAGAAGCAGTGGGAAGGCTGGACAGCCAGAACATCTGAGACCCCCGTGGGGCTGAGTAGCCATACCTGCACCCAGCTGACAGAGCATGAATTGCTGGTGGTGGGCCGGGAGGGTGGCCTACGCACCCAGCGGCGTTATGCCAGCATCTTCACGTTGCACCTGCAGCCTAGCAACAAGACGTACTGGTAAGTCCCACTCAGTTCCTGGCATAATCAAAAAACAGATCCGTGAACATCTGGAAACAAATAAAATTATAACTAGTAGCCAGCATGGGTTTGTTAAAAACAGATCGTGCCAAGCCAATCTTATTTCATTCTTGGACAAAGTGACTATTAGTAGACCAGCAAAATGCTGTGGACATAGTATATTTAGACTTCAGCAAGACATTTGACAAAGTAGACCACAACCGACTTCGTGGTAAGCTAGAAAAGTGTGGGACAGATAACATCACCACCAGATGGATTTGGCTAAACAAACTGTACTCAACGAGTAGTCCTTAATGGTACTACATCCACACGGAGAGAAGTAAGCAGTGGGGTATCACAAGGTTCTGTCTTAGGCCCAGGACTCTTCAATATCTTCATCAATGACTTAGATGAGGGAATAGAAGGGGAACTCATCAAATTTGCAGATGACACTAAGCTCCAGGAATAGCCAACACCCTGGAAGACAAGCTCAGGATATAAAATGTTCTTGACAGACTTGAACAATGGGCCCTATCCAACAACATGAAATTCAATGTGGAGAAAAGCAAGGATTTGCACCTAGGCAGGAAAAACCAAAGGTACAACTACAGATTAGGTGAAACCTGGCTCAAAAATAGTACAGTAACTGTGAGAGGGACTTTGGAGTCCTAATGGACGATCACTTAAACATGAGCCAGCAGTGTGCGGCAGCAGCCAAAAAAGCTAATACAATCCTTGGTTGTATAAACAGAGCCATAGAATCAAAATCATGTGAAGTGTTAGTAGCACTTTATAAATCCTTAGTAAGGTCCACATTTGTCTGAAAGGGTATAGGGTATAGGAGGTTGGACTAGAAGACCGCCAAGATCCCTTCCAGCTGTATTCTGATTGAGGTCCCACTTGCATGGCCAATATAGACATAGGGGTGGGCTCATCTATGGCGGTGTTTCTCAACCTTAGCCATTTTGAAGATGTGTGGACTTCAACTCCCAGAATCTCCCAGAATTGCAGTAGTGTGCTAGAGCAGGGGTCCCCAACTCCCTATCCGTGGACCAGTACCGGGCCACGGCATGCCAGAAAGTGGTCCGCACAAACAAGCAAAGCCCTATCCGTGGGATGCAGGCAGTACATGAAACCGGGCCCCTTCTGGTCCACAGAAAAACCTCTCCACGGAACCGGTCCCTGGTGCTCAAAAGGTTGGGGACCTCTGTGCTGGAGTATCATGGTTAACAAACCATCATGAATGTTTCCCTAACATGCTAAACCAAATGTCCAAAAGGTGTTTTTTCAAAAGGCAACTGCACTCCCTTTGTTTTTCTTTGAAGAGGTTTTGCTTCTCATCCAAGAAGCTTCTTCAGTTCTTCTTCAGCTTCACTTCAAAACTGAAGAAGCTTCTTGGAGGAGAAGCGAAACGTCTTCAAGGAAAAACACAGAAAGTCCAGTTGCGTTTTGAAAAAGCACCTTTGGAACAACCCTGACCTGGATGACTGGGAATCTCCACAGACATGCTAAACCAAAGCAAGCCACTACATACAGCACACACATAAAGACGTTGTGCATTTTGTAAACCAAGATTGAGCACAAGCTAAGTGTATACTATAGGCAGATAAGGAATGCAAAATGCGAATGCAATTATACAATTGAAGATGATACATTTGCATTTTGCATTGGTTAAATGACACTTGTTTGGGTCAAAGCTTATTCTCAGCGGAACCGAAAATGAGCTTTTAAAAGCAGGCAGAAGAACTTGACCCATTGAAAGTCAAAATCTTTGCCTTCTCCTCTTCTCTCCCTCTTCTTCCTCCTTCTCTTCCCCTTCCCTCTTCTTCCTCCTCCTCTTCTCCTCCTCCTCCTCCTCCTCCTCCAAGGTACAAAGAGGAGGAATCACGGACAGCCTCTCGAGCCGGCCACTCTGCCATGCTGCTGCAGGACTATGGCCCACGCGGGAAAAGCAGCGGCTACAAACTCCTGGTCTTTGGAGGGCGCGATTCTGCGGACTGTGACATGGCCGGACATTGGAGCAAAGGGAAGCTCCACGTGAGTTAGGTGTCAGCGCAGATTGATAGCTTTTAGAAGACAGAGCAAAACAGAGTTGGAAGAGGCCTTGCGGGTCGTCTTATCCAACCCCCTGCTCAAGCAGGAGGCCCTATGTCATGCCAGACGGCGACTGAGAAAGCCAAGACCCGGGTGGAAATGGTTCCCAGCCCTTAGGGTGGGCAAAATTACGTGAGGGGTTTGAAACAGGGGGCTTGCTAGGAGGGGAGGAAAGCCATGGCGCTCCCCCAAATCTCAGAGATGGAGGATAAAGTCAGCCACATTTGGCATGCTAACCCCAGCTTTGGGGCAGTGTTTCTCAGCCTTGGCCACTTGAAGAAGGGTGGACTTCAACTCCCAGAATCCCCCAGCCAGCAGGGCTTGCAGCTGCATGTATGTACAATAAGGTTAACCACTTCAAAGGAAGTCAGTCAAAAAGTGTGGCATCCTTAACGTCAGGCCAAGCCAAGCTGTCTCTGCCTTTCCTTCCGCAGGTCGAGTCCGCCCAGGCCCTGGAGCTGACCGAGCAGCTCTCTCGCTTGGTGGGCACTGAAAGGGGGTCACAGCAGGGCCCCAAAGGCCTGAGGCACCATTCCTGCACGGTGGTCGGGCCCTTTGCGATCATTTTTGGGGGAGAGACCTTGGCGAGGGGCCGAGACGCCGTCTGCAATGATCTTTATATCTATGATGCCAGTAAGATTTTTTTAAAAAAATCTCTTCCTCTAACCCGGGGGCCTCCAAACTTGGCCACTTGTAGACTTCAACTCCCAGAATTCCCCAGCCAGCGCATGTGAATTCTGGGAGTTGAAGTCCACAAGTTTTAAAGTGGCCAAGTTCGGAGACCCCTGCTCTAACTTGTGGGACTGACAGAACACAAGTGGTTCTTCTCGTTTTTTCTGCCGTGCAACTTGTCCTGTTCAGCCCTACCAGTCCCTGCCGCAAGAAAATTAAGAAGAGCTCACTTCAGCTCAGGAAATTGCAATGAGCAGCCTTGCCTTCCGAGATTGGAACCTGCATTTGAAATTGCAAGTAGTCCCTGACTTATGACATATGCACAATGGTGCCAAGTGGCTGAATTGCAATCGTGTCAGTGTGGGGACATTGCAACGGTTGCTAAGGGTCAGGGCCAGCCCTAAGACACTGTTTCCAGGGCTGTCATAATTTTGAACAATCGTTCAACGAACTCGAGGATTTACGAGCGTTTGCTTCATTCTTCCAGGAGCGTCACCAGCAAACTGGTTCCACTTCCCTTCTTCTACCCACGTGCAGAAGAGATGCGGCCACCGAACGTGCCTCTGGGACGACAAGCTCTACCTGGTGGGAGGGTTTGGAGCCGATGGGAAGACCCCTTGTCCGGAGATCTGCAGCTTAAAGATCTTGCCATGAAACTGAGGATTTTGCTGACCAGCTGGGACCACCAAATGCTTCTCCTGAAGGACCTCGCCTGTTAGCTGTGGAAAGTGGGCCCACTCAGGTGGAGTAAACGCACCCACGCCTGTCAGAAAGACGTCCGTTCTCTTTGTGCACAGAAATAAACATCTGACGTAAACCGAAAACGCCAGCAAGAAGTCTCCTCCTTAAATCTGAGATATGTTCCCCCTGTGCCCAATTTATAAACAAAAGTTGACTTTCCCCCATCGTTAACGTTTCCCAAAAGTCTAGTTTTGATTTGATCTTTTAAAACAAAATCTAAAAAAAAAAGTGGCAACTGGCCTGTATTTATGACGGTCGCAGTGTCCGGGGTGTGTGTGTCACGTGATCCCCTTTTGCGACTTTCTGACAAGCAAAGTCAAGGGGGAAGCCCGATTCGCTTAACGACCGTGTTGCTAACCATATGACTAACTTAACAATTAAGGTAACACCTGTGGCAAGGGAGGCTGTAAAATGGGGCTAGGTACACTTAATAACTGTCTTGCTTAAGAATGGAAGTTTTGGGTTTAATTATGGTCATACGGGACTATCTGTAGTGGCTTTTAATCTATGAATTAAAGCAAATATATTTTCACATGAATATAAGTTTTGTGGGAAAAGGGGTTTTAAGAGAGGGAATGAAAAAAAAAATTCTCCCAGAATCAGAGACTCCCATTCTCATTTTTTAAAAAAATTAGACCGTTTTCTTGCTGCATTTTGGGGGAGGCTGGGAAGTTTTGCACAACTTCTCCAGTTGTGACAAAGGAGCAAAAAGACATTTCTGAATGCTGCTAGAGATAAAATAGTCACCTTGCTCACTTTAAAAATGTGTTACCCGACAAACCAAGCACGCTTTTTCATTTTTCACAGACTACATAAAATAAATGTCACCCGTTCTTAATTTAAAATTACAAAATGAAACAATCCTAAATATTTCTTACAATTCGTTCTGTGGTGGGGGTTTGTCTTAAGAGAGGATTTGGGGCACGGCTTTCCCAAACTGACAGCTGCTATGTTATCATGCATTTTGCCAGCGAGGGCACTTCCTGTGTGCAAAAATGAAGCTCCACAGACACTGCGCAGAATTTCACCTTAGCAATTCTCCTCATTCCTTCACTTGTCTTGCTTAAGAATGGAAGTTTTGGTCAAGGAACCAAAATGTGCTTTAGCTAGTGTGGCTTCTCTTATCTCAAACGTTTCTCTAGGTTACTTTAAGATGGATGAACTTCAACTCCCAGAATTCCGCAGCCAGCCATGCCCATTTTCTGTCTCTCAATCCCTAGAATGGAGAGATTGCAGAGGAAGGGATCATATGAGAGTAAGCAGGTATACATCAGACATCAAAAGGAATGTGTAATCACCAGGGAATTGCTGGCTGGGGAATTCTGGGAATTGAAGTCCATGTCTTAAAGTTGAGAATCACTGCCCTGGACACAGACACACCCTACCCCATGCTATGAAGACAATCCTAGACTTGTATGCTTGCCTAAATTTCACAACAAACCAACATTTATTTAGCAAAACACAGTGAAGATGACCCTATAACATCCATAGTGATAACGGTGGGGTTTTTTTTTCTGAGATCCAAAGCTGCAACTGTGGGCTGAGGGAGGGGGGGTCAAGTCCTTCCATATTAATCCACTCTTCTCCTTAAGAGACCAGGACTCCTGCTGAACTGGATTTGGCAGCTGCCCCCTCCGGGCTCTCTTTGGCAGGTGGCTTCTGCTCTTCCTCACCCATCAGACGAATGTTGTGCTTCTCACGGAACTCATTCAGCTCCCGGCCTTTGGTCTGCAGCTGCTGGCTCAGGGTCTCGATGATCTTGTTGATCTGCAGGGGGGCAAAGAGGGAAGAGGCAGTAAGAGTCAGTCAGTGGGGTGGAAGGCCCGCCTCAGCCACGGAAGCCGGCTGGATGACCTTAGGCCGGTCATTCTCTCAGCCCAGCCCACCTCACAGGGTTGTTATTGTAGGGAAAATAGGAGGAGGAAGGAGGATTAGGTATGTTCACCACCTTGGATTATTTGTTAAATTTACAGCGCAGTTCTTTTTATTGGGTATTATGGATAATTTGGATTCAAAAGAAATGTCACTGATGTTGTATTGTATAACTGCAGCAAGGACATTAGTTGCTCAAAATTGGAAAAAAAAGATATTACCAACTATGGATGAATGGAGACAGAAAGTATCATATTTTGCAGAGATGGCAAAGATATCCGCATACCTGAAGGATCATTCTCAGGATAAATTTATTTTAATATGGAGAAGATGGATAGATTATATTCAGAGAAAGTATGAACTGAAAAATTATTATGTTGCTTTTGATTAAAATTTAGAAAAATAGGTACATATTGATTGTTATTTTAGAGTCACAGTAATTTTGTATTAGTGTGTAATAATAATGAGTAGTGTTGTTTTGATTAGCATTGGATGATTGTGTATTGATTTCCTAGGTTATCTTTGGGAAGTCTTGGGGGGGGAGGGGGGAAAGGGTTAGGTTTTTTATAGATTTAGGTGTATATATATATATATGTATGATTTTTCAGGGAGGTGCCCGGTGATACCCCGACTGCATTGAAGGGAAGAAAGAGGATGAAGGGAAGTAGAAAGAGGGAGGAAGGAGGAGTGGTGGTAGATAAGGAGGAGGAAGGTGTAGGTAAGTGAGAGAGGGATGCGGGAGGGGGACACCGGACACCATCTTGAATGTATTATTTGATGTTTATTTCTTTTTTCTGTATGATATTGTGATAAAAGATTTATGTTTTTGTTTTTTTTTAATGAAAAATTAATAAAAACTATTCAAAAAAAAAAAAAATAAGGAGGGAGGGAGGGAGGGAAGCACTCTTTTCACTTTCCTTGAAGAGGCAGGGACGTCTATTTGGGTGGATCTAGGCTCAGAAAAATATCTTCCTGCAGTCAACATGGAATTATGTCCTATGTGAAAAGAACCGGGAGGCTGGGATCTGTTATTTGTGCAAGAAAATTAATGAAGGCTGGTGGTGACAAATTGGCAAGTCTAGGAGAAAACCATTGTCAAATGGCAGTCTTACACTCAGGGTTTGCTTCTCTCCAAATTGTGGGGGCTTTCTGTGCCTCGGAGAAGCCTGGGAACTGGAAGAACCACTCCAGCCCTGTCCAACCCGAGAATCCCTCCTCCAACAGGGGCATAAGAAATCCTCTTAAAGTGGGGGGGGGAGTGGGTTGCATATAGAAATGTAAGGAATGTACACAAAAAATGTTATGAAATGGGGCACAACTCACCAGAGAGATTCGCTTAACAACTGTGGCAAAAAACATTGTAAAATGGGGCACAACCGCCTTGCTTACCAGTAGCGATGGAAATTTTGGGCTCCGTTGTGGTCATAAGTCAGAGACAGCCTGTATTCATTAAAGATGCCAAAGAGATCTTTGCTGTCTCATGGAGAGTTGGAGAGGCTACCCAATGTCCGAACAGCACTATCAACTCTTTCTTTCTCTTTCCTTTCTTTTTCTTCCTGTCTGTCTTGTCTGTCTGTCTGTCTGTCTGTCTGTCTATCTATCTATCTATCTATCTATCTATCTATCTATCTATCTATCTATCTATCTATCCACTCTCATCTATCTGTATCTATCTATTCTCATCTATCTACCCTCATCTATTCTTTCTATCTACTCCTTTCTATCTCTATCTATCTCTCATCTATCTATGTACTCTCATCTATCTACTCTCATCTCTGTATCTATCTACTCTCATTTATCTATATCTATTTACTTCATCTATCTATATCTATTTACTCTCATCTATCTACTCTCATCTATCTATCTATCTATCTATCTATCTATCTATCTATCTATCTATCTATCTATCTATCTATCTATCTATCTATCTATCTATCTATCTATCTATCTATCTACCTACCTACCTACCTACCTACCTACCTACATCTGTCTGTCAAGCAATTCTGGCTTACCTGCTCCTTGTTGTTTTCCAGGGCTGGGAGAACCTCCTTGACGGTGCGCTCCACCAACACCCCCCCCACCATGCGGAAGCACTTCCTGGTCGGGTCCACCTCTCTGAGTGTTTCAATGACCAACCTGCACAGGAGACGAAAATGGCAAGCTTGGTTCAACATCTCCAGATGAGGCCAACACAAGTGATCTAGAATCTAGAAATCAGGGAGCCCACAAATCAGTTTATAGACTTCTGTCTTGAAGCCTCATTGCTGCCCAGTAGTCCTCGACTTACGACTGTTTGTTTTGTGACCATTTGAAATTTCAAGAGTGCTGAAAAAGTGCTTTGACTGTTTTTCACACAACTGTTGTAGCATCCCCGTGGTCATGTGATCAAAATTGAGACGCTTGGCAACTGACTCATATTTATGACAGTTGCAGTGTCCTGGGGTCACGGAATCCTCTTTTGTGACCTTATGAGAAGCAAAGTCACTTAACAACCATGTTACTAAGTTAACAACTGCAGTGATTCATTTAACAGCAATGGCAAGACAGGTCGTAAATGAGGCAAAACTCATTTAACAACTGTCATGCTTATCAACAGAAATTTGTGGCTCAATTGTGGTCGTAAGTTAAGGACTACCTGTACTAGGTGGATCTGGGCTACCCTAATTTAATTACAACCAAAGCAGAAAAAAAGCAGACTTTTTTTATCTGCCAAGAATCAAGAAAATCCCCATTTTTCATTTGTGGTCATGACATACTTGTGTTCGTTCAGTTCCATCTCCAGCTCAGCTGCCTTTGAAGCGAGACCTCTCTGCTCCTGACGGAGGCGGTTGAATCCTGCTACCACCTGGAAGGGAAAATTACACCTATGTTGATGAACAAGAACTGCTTTTATTTGTTCTTTCTAGCCCGCCTCATCCCATCATCTCTTTTGTGCATAAATTTTAGACAGTAAATGGCCCTGGTGTCTTTGCTTTCCTAAAGCAGTTGAGTGCGCTGAGGATTCACGACAACCATCCCTGTGTATATTACCAAGGAGAGAAGAGTAACTCCTATCAGCCTCCCAGTCCAATTACATGTTTTGGTATTTTTTATTTTATTAACTTTATATGCCACCCGCGTCACTATCCAGAATGAGTCTGGATGGCTTACCATGGCTAATTTAATCAGAAGCCCCTGTGGGGAGTGGGGAAGGGGAGAACTTTGTGTAATGTTTTCAGTAACTAGGAATGTCTTTGATTAATGTTTATAGTTCTTTGAAGCAACAGAACCTTCTCCATGTGGAATGTGGATTTTGATAAGAACCAGTTCAAACCAGCCAGAGACAAGGCCTGTGTAAAGATTTGAACTTTAGCAACTTGTAAACTCACTATAATGTGGGAAACACACCACCTGAATATGAAATTGAGCCCACACCCATGTCTCGGTTCGTATTAGCTGTGATTGGCACCAACTTCCAGCGGAGGCAGCAGGTCAGTCATCAGTAACTGAGCTTAAACATTCTTGGGATAAACACACATCCGCTGTATGACAAACATTTTAAAATAAAATAAAATAAAAAAACAATGAAAAATAATAAATTAAAAATAAGACAAAAAAAACCCCTTGAAGAGGAGACTCAATAGACAACTGGATCTTTTCTGCCCTCAGTTTTCTATGCAGGTCGTCCTCCACTTACAAGCACAAAGGAGCCCAAAATTTCTATTGCTGAGTGGGACCGTTGTTAAGTGAATTTTACCACCTTTCTTGCCACAATTGTTAAGTGAATCATTGCAGTTGTTAAATTAATAAAATGGTTGTTAAGCGAATCCGGCTTCTCCCATTGACTTTGCTTGTCAGAAAGTCGTAAAAGGGGATCACGTGACCTGGGGACGCTGCAACCCTCCTAAATGTGAGTCAGTGGCCAAGCATCCAAATGTAAATCCTGGGGATGCTGCAATAGTCATAAGTATGAAAAGTGGTCATGAGTCACTTTATTCAGTGCTGTTGTAACTTGGAACGGTCGTTAAGTCGAGGACTGCCTGTATTTCTATGACATTCTCCCCCCATGAGTTCAACAACCAGTGAAGCCGCCCAGGCCCAGATCAGGGTTTGAATTATCAGCCGCCCAGACTCATTGACCGACAGGGGCAGCTATAGAAAATGAATAATGAATAAAAATGAATAATAAAAGAAATAAGGCGGCTCAACGTCTCCTAAGAGCGTCGAGATAGGACCGAGGAAACGGGTTCAGGGCACTCTGCACATGCTCAGGGGAGAGAAGAAGCATCATCGCCTGTGGCAACCACGTCCAATCGCATCCTTCTGATCGGCTGGGCGCTCTGCATATGCCCAGAAGCCCGCCGCTCGGTTCGCTGCTGCTCCCAGCCCGCCCACCGCGGTACCTGCTCGGGGGTCAAAGGCTTCGCTGCCCCGCCGCCGCCCGCAGGACCCGCCTGAGCCGCCGCCGGGCCGCTCTTGCTCTTGCTCTCCTCCGCCATCTTCGCCCTCCTCCCTCCGGGCCGGGAGAAACACAACTTCCGGTTGGTCAGTTATTCAGAGACCGGAAGCCGCCGTTGCGCCGTTTCGTCCGCCATCTTTGATGCGGGAATCTTGCTCTCAGCGCTTCTTTTTCCCGTAAATATGAAAGTATCCACATTTAAAACCAAAATTCTGCAACAGAGAGTGAAGGTGATTCCGCAGGCCTGAGAATCAGTCTAGCTTGGACGGTTGATTTCCGCCTGATACCCTCACTGGGGCATCCATCTTTGTTAAGGGCGCGGCTGAAACCTCCCAGGAGGCTGCTCGTCGCGGCCACGTGACGGGCCCGCGAGGAAAAAACGGCGAAAGGATGAGCGTTATTCAAATAAGGGAAGCGGAAGCGGAAATATAGTGGGCTGTATAGCGCCGGAGCCGCCATCTTTCTTACGGGCCCAGTGCACTTCCGGGATGGACTGAGCTGGAACGGAGGGAAGCGGCTGCTGGCGTGGAGGCTCCCCGGGGCGCGCGTGGGCCGCAGGCAGGAGCGGAATGTGGGGCGCTGGCGCTGCGGGGGTGGGGGTGGGGGGGCTGGCTGGAAGCAGTAGCTCCCTGTGCAAAACCAGGACCATCAAAAATCAGCCCATTTCCTTGCGGGGGGAGGGGGGTCCAGGGCATGGGATACCCCGTGTAGCAAGCTGTGCGAATGAGAGGAGAGGAGAGAAGAGGACAGAATACAGGATGGGAAGAGAAGAGAAGAAGAGAACGTAGAATAGAATAGAGGAGAATTGAATAGTCCATTTGTGTGTGTGTGTGTGTGTGTGTGTGTGTGCACTAAATGGGCAAGCTGCTGATTGGCATGGATTTCAAGCAGTCAAGGTATAAATAGGCTCCTAGCCTCTTGTTTCCATGATCTGTAACATGGGAATTATAGACTTGGCCCTTTTAAGAGGGCTGGACTTCAACTCCCAGGATTTTGCAAAGCTGGCTGGGGAATTCTGGGAGTTAAAGTTCACCCCTCTAAAAAGAGCCAAGTCTAAAAAACACTTGACTAGATCTACAACTAGGTCCATTGTGTTGTAGGAATATGCCATTGGTTCAAACTGAGGGGCGAGATGAAAGCTATGGGCAGGAACAGATGGCAAAGACGGTGTAGCTCTTAGATCTGTTGATGACTGATCTATCTGAGTGCCAAAAAACAAACAAACAAACTCAGAGACCACCAAGTACAGACAGTCCTTGACTTATGGCCGTGAAATATCTGTTGCTAAACAAGACAATTGTTAAGTGAGTTTTGTCCCACTTTGTGACCTTCCTTGTCACAGTGAATCCCTGCAGTTGTTAAGTGAATAACAGTTATTAAGTGAATCTGGCTTCCCCATGGACTTTGCTTGTCAGAAGATCACAAAAGGAGATCCCGTGACCCAGGACACTGTAACTGTCATAAATATGAGCCCATTGCCAAGTCTTTCAATTTTGATCACGTGACCATGGGGATGTTGCAACAATCATTAAGTGTGAAATATGAAATATAAAAAATTTTTTCACTGCCATTGTAACTTCAAATGGTCACTAAACGAATGGTTGTAAGTTGAGGGTTACCTGTACTTCACAGTTAATCCCTGAGCTGCAAATATTCTCTTCTATTAAAATAATTATTCTTCTCCAGGCTTGGAAGAGATTTTCCTTGAAGCTCAGAAAAAAACCCACTTCTCATCTTTTCGCATATTTTTCCAGGTTGAGAGGGGTGGTCCAGAAAACCTTGCAAATCCTTTGTGTTGCTGGGAAACACTTTAGAGGGATCCAGAGCCAGGAACCTGGCCACAGGTAACTAATTTAGGGGTGCTTTTTTGCACATGACAGCCTTGGAGCAGTAAGACAGGGTAGGAGAATGGAAAATTTCTCAATCAGAATAGAGTTAAGAAGGGAGCCTGGAGGTCTTCTAGTCCAACCCCTGATCAAGCAGGAGACCCTATACCCTTTCAGATAGGTGGCTGTCCAGTCTTTTCTTAAAAACTTCCAGTGATGACGCACCCACAACTTCTGGAGGCAAGCTGTTCCACTGGTTAATTGTTCTTACTGTCTTGAAATTTCTCCTTAATTCCAGGTTGCTTCTCTCCTTGATTAGTTTCCATCTGTTGCTTCTTGTCCTACCTAGGAGAATAGCTTGACTCCCTCTTCTGTGTGGCAGCCCCTCAAATATTGGAAGGCTGGTATCATGTCACCCCCTAGTCCTTTTTTCCTTTAGACTGGCCATTCCCAAATCCTGCAACCGTTCTTCCTATGTTTTAGTCTCTAGGCCTTTAATCATCTTAGTTGCTGTTCTCTGCACTTTTTCCAAAGTCTCAACATCTTTTTTGTAATGCGGTGACTAAAACTGGATGCAGTATTCCAGGTGTGGTTTTACTAAGGCTTTATTAAGTGGTACTAATACTTCATGTGATTCTATACCTCTGTTTATACAACCAAAGATTGTATTAAGTTTGTTGGTTGCTGCCGCACACTGCTGACTCATGTTTAAGTCATCGTCCACTAGGACTCTAAGGAAGCGGCCCCCAACCTTTTCGACACCAGGGACCAGTTCCGTAGAAAGAGGTTTTTCTGTTGAGCAGACGGCATGGTTTCATGTGCTGCCTGCATCCTGCAGATACAGCTTTGCTTGGTTGTGCGGCCCAGTTTCTGGCATGTTGTGGCCCAATGCTAGTCCATGGACCGGGGGTTGGGGACCCCTACTCTAAGGTCCCTCTCACAGTTACTGTTTTTGAACCAGGTTTTGCCTAATCTGTATTTGTAACTTTGGTTTTTCCTGCCTAGGTATAAATCCTTGCTTTTCTCCACATTAAATTTCATGTTGTTGGATAGGGCCCATTGTTCAAGTCTGTCAAGATCTTTTTGGATCCTGAGCTTGTCTTCTGGGGTGTTGGCTATTCCTGCCAGCTTAGTGTCATGTGCAAATTTGATGAGTTCCCCTTCTATTCCTTCATCTAAGTGATTGATGAAGATATTGAAGAGTACTGGGCCTAAGACGGAACCTTGTGGCATCTCACTGCTTACTTCCCTCCACGTAGATGTAGTACCATTAAGGACTACTTGTTGAGTTTGGTTTGTCAACCAGTTATAAATCCCTCTGGTGGTGAGGCTGTCTATCCCACATTTTTGTAGTTCACCAAGAAGTAGGTTGTGGTCTACTTTGTCGAATGCTTTGCTGAAGTCTAAGTATACTATGTCCACAGCATTTTGCTGGTCTACTAATTTAGTCACTTTGTCAAAGAATGAAATAAGATTGGTTTGGCATGATCTGTTTTTAACAAACCTGTGCTGGCTACTAGTTATAACTTCATTTGTTTCTAGATGTTCGCAGATCTGTTTTTTGATTATTTTTTCCAGTATCTTCCCAGGTATTGATGTTAGACTGATTGGCCTGTAGTTTCCTAGGTCTGTGTTTTGTTTTGTTTTAAGATGGGAATTTGATGTGAAGGTTGAAATAAAGTTCCAGCATTCTGAACTGCGAGTTACAGTTCAACCATATTGGAAGATAACTCTGATTTCAGGTGCTTTTTACAACTTGGTATGCGGTCTTCTCTAATTTATTTTCTTTGCAACCCTGTAAGGTATTCTGTTCCAGAATCAAGCATCAGGAATTGGTTTTTGTTTATTCTCAGAATTATGCTTTTTGCACCATATTATCTATGGTTTGCACAACTGAGTCCCATTTTTTTGAGATTTGCGTAACAGAGAACAACCATCCACCAAGTATATTGAGTACACAAAACACAGTAGGCTAAAATGTGGTGCTCTAGTTTGCGATTCAGTGTGTGCTCTGGATGCCGTCTTCTGTAATTTGATTGCTATTCAACCCTCTGAGCACTAAACAAGAATGCCAATTTGTAATTTAGGGATAGGAGCTCTGCCGTTGGAAATCTAGTTGAAATGTTGGGATTTTCAGAAAACTCATTTGTTGCCTTCCAATTTCAAGTTAGTGCAGGGAGATCCCAACAAACGTTTTCTTTCCCAGCAATCCAAAAAGATTAAGCATGCTAAAACTAAATGGAGAAGTTAAATGCTAAGTAAATTTCCTGTTTCTCCTCCAGGGGTGATGGCTTTTGCGTTCGAGTTCCTCTGACACCTGCTCCATATTTTCTGTCCAGATTCCAAGCGATGTCCTCGGGTGTGAGAGGCCCAAAGCCCCTCATTGCGGTCTGCCAAGTGACCTCGACTCCAGACCGAGAACACAACTGGGCAACCTGTTCGCAGCTTGTCCGGGAGGCAACTCGGCGGGATGCTTGCCTTGTCTTCCTCCCAGAAGCCTTTGACTTCATCGGCAGCAGCACGGAAGAAACGCTCAGCCTGGCGGAGCCCCTGGAGGGGGATTACCTTCAGCGCTACGTCAGCCTGGCCAGGTAGGACTCGCAGGGTGCCAGAATGGCTGGGGTGGCTTCTGAAAGAATGTGGATCCCTCCCAGTGGGGGCCTATCGACATACAGATAGGATGAATCATAAAAATGGTCACAGAACAAATCAATTTGGTCTCATGGTTAAGATGCCAGGCTAGAAACCAGGAGACGGTGAGTTCGAATCCTGCATGAAAGA
Source organism: Protobothrops mucrosquamatus (assembly GCF_001527695.2). Lineage (NCBI taxonomy): Eukaryota > Metazoa > Chordata > Lepidosauria > Squamata > Viperidae > Protobothrops > Protobothrops mucrosquamatus. Next base: position 104,903 of record NW_015387883.1, on the reverse strand, counting down.
GATCTGGGTAACTTTGGGCTAATTACCAGGAGATGGTGAATTCTAGTCCTGCCTTAGGCATGAGAACCAGCTGAGTGGCTTTGGGCCAGTCACCAGGAGATGGTGGGTTCACATCTCACTTTAGGTATGAAACCTGGTTGGGTGCCTTTGGGCCACTCTCAAGCCCACCCGCTCGCAGGGCTGTTGTTGTGGGGAAAATAGAAGAAGGAAGGTCTTTTAGGTACGTTTGCCAACTTTAGTTATTTATAAAAATAACTAAAGGCAAGATAAAACATCTAAAAAAATGTGTTCATCTCCTTAGGTTGGGGTTTCTCAACTTTAGCAACTTTAAGTCGTGTGGACTTCAACTCCCAGAATTCCCCATCCAGCGTAGTTGGCTGGGGAATTCTGGGAGTTGTAGTCCACACCTCTTAAAAGTTTCTAAGTCTGAGAAAGCCCAACCTAAAACGCTTTCAGGGAAAAAAGATTTTAGTTCTTGTAGCGGCTGCAGAGAACGTGTGGCTCCACCTTCTGTAGGTGCCACCAGGTGGGGAAGGGGAGAGCCTCAGCCAGGTAAGCACAGGTGGAAACAAGCCTTTGCTTCTCTCCGGACAGGGAGTGTGGAGTGTGGTTGTCCCTTGGAGGTTTCCACGAGAGGGGCAGAGACTGGGAAAGCACGCAACGGATCTACAACTGCCATCTTCTTGTGGATCTCAAAGGTAATGAAATGTCCGTAAATTAGGTGGGGGTCTCTTCTTGGCTCCCACCCCCCACCCCGATATTCCTGTAGCAAGAGAGCTCAGTCACAAGGGTGCTGAGTCAGGTTGGATTGCCCATGCTTCCTTAAAAAAAATCTGCTTTGCAGTGGTGATAGTTGGAAAAAACACTTAAATTTGACCATACATCAAACCTAAGACATTAAAGTGTGTTGACAAAGTACAGTAGCTGTGTTTACACAACTTGTTAAGTCAAAACAAAGTATCCAGGATGGCTGAGTTTAGACTTTTGTGTTCGATCAACAGCTAGTTTGTTTGCCTGCAGTGTGACTTGTTGTAGGACAAACACACTGTAATTTGCAGACACTGACTTATGGCTTACTTAGGGTGATGCAAAGCAGCTCTTTAAAGGTGCCTGTCAGATAGAAAAGCCTTTGGATAAATCCAAAGTTAAATCACACGGGGAACCTTAGGTGTAGTGCTGAAATTACATTTTGAAAGGAAGGCGGTAGAGGTGGAAATTTGCCCTGGAAAGAAACGGTAGCAGAAAAGGCAGGAGCTTGTCAGGTGTATTTCCAATAGAAGAGAAGGTTGGTAGCTCAGGGTTGAATTGTGGGGTCCTGGGTGTTTGGTGGTTTTCTTGCAGACGTTTCGTCAGCCAGCGAGGTAACATCATCAATGCTGCCAGAAAGAAAACAAGCTCAGAGAGCAACGCAAACATAGAAAGTAATATATTAACAGAATAACAGAGTTGGAAGGGACCTTGGAGGTCTTCTAGCCCAGGCCTTTTCAACCAGTGGTACGGGTACCACCTGTGGTACATTGGCACCTGGCAGGTGGTACGCGACCATCCTAGAAAAGTGTAGCGGGGGAGGGGAATGAGCTGAACCGGTGGCAGCACTGCCAAGCCTGAGCGAGAGACGGCTGGAGCTGCAGGGCTGTCAGGGCTCAGCGGAAGCGCCAGGATCAGTGCCGCTTTCCAGCTGATCGGGGCTGCTTTGGGGCTGTCAGGGCTCAGTGGAAGCGCCAGGATCAGCGCCAGGATCCAGCTGGAGCTCAGCACTGATCCAGACGCTTCTGCTGAGCCCTGAAGAAGCGCCGATCAGCTGGAATGTTGCAGCCTCTCCAGGGTCTTGTGATTTACATTCAGATGCTTGGCAACTGATTCATATTTATGACGGTCACAGTGTCCCAGGGTCATGTGAAGTGACCAAAACCTGCCTCAACCACCCAGCAGACGGGGGGAATAAAAACCAAACACCCTCCCACCCCCGCTGCCAATCCCCAACAGAAATGCTCACAACAGTGAAAACCTCGGACAGGAGAAAGAGTACGGCCAGGCGGGCAGGCAGGTGTCTTGCTCAGCTGTGCCCTGGGGGGCACTTTTTTCAGTGCCATTGTAACTTCGAACAGTCACTAAGCAAACTGTTGTAAGTCGAGGACTACCTGTACTTTATCACTTTTTTTCTTTTCTTTTTTGGTCATCAAGTTTTTGACACCTTGCTAGGCGACTGGTGGTACTCGGATGTTGCCATATCCTAAAAGTGGTACAATGGGTGAAAAGGTTGAAAGGCCCTGGCCTAGTCCAAACCCCTGCTCAGGCAGGAGACCCTCTGCCATTTCAAACAGGTGGCTGTCCTGCCTCTTCTTAAAAACCTCCAGTGTTGGAGCACCCACAACCTCTGGAGGGAAGCGGTTCCACCGGTCAGGAAGTTTCTCCTTAATTCCAGGTTTCTTGTCTGCTTGATTAGTTTCCATCCATTGTTTCTTGTCCTGCATTGAGATGCTTTGGAGAAGAGGTGGACCCTCTCTTTATTTTGTGGCTGCCCCTCCAATATTGGAAGATGCTATCATGTCAGCCCTGGTAGTTCTGAAAAGGAAAAATAAACGTGGGACTTCCCACCGTTTATTCTCAAAGTATTAGATGTTGGATCATCCAGTCAAACTGACTGGCAAGATAACTTTTTAATTCTGAAAATCTTTTTCCTGAAGTATGGAAAATTCCACTTTGGAAGGATCCGAATAAACTGTAACGGAATACAAAGAAGGCAACCAGGGTGATTTGGGAAAGGGAAAAAAGCATTGAAGAAAATGGGAAGGTGAGCTTGGAGATAAGACAGACCAGGCAGGGTAGCTGAAGGTGACTGAACATCCCAGGTTGGAAAATGGTGGCCTTAAATTACTGGAAGGCAGAAAAAAAAATATCCTGAAGATTAGAACAATTGGACATTGGGAATTATTCTTTGAAAGCATGCCATGGGATGCAATATAGGTAGTCCTCGACTTATGACAACTGAGCCCCAAATTTCTGTTGCTCAGCGAGGCAGTTGTCAAATGAGTTTTGCCCTGTTTTACGACCGTTCTGGCCACGGCTGTTAAGTGAACTACTGCAGTTGTTAAGTTAGTGGCACGGTTGTAAAGTGAATCTGGTGTTCCCCATTGACTTTGCTCGTCAGACGGTTGCAAAAGGGGATCACGTGACACACACACACACACACCGGGACGCTGCGACCTTCGTAAATATGAACCAGTTGCTGAGTGTCCAGATTTTGATCATGTGACCAGGGGATGCTGCAGCGGTCCTAAGGGTGAAAAATGGCTTTTCAGTGCCATGGTAACTTTGAACGTTCACTAAACAAACTGTTGTAAATCGAGGATCGCCTCCTGTAGCTGGCATGAACATTACGTGAAATTGTGGTTCGGTAGCTTTTGTCTGCTTCTAACCCTCCCGATCCTTCCTTCCTCCTTGGCGAGGCTGCTCTCAGGGTCTGTTGCGGCCGCCTATCGGAAGATCCACCTCTTTGACGTGGAGCTGGAGGGGAGGGTCTCCCTGAAGGAAAGCGCCTTCACCAACCCGGGCTCAGAGCTGGTGCCGCCCGTGCCCACCCCAGCTGGAAAGGTACGGGACTCAAGGTGGGGCCCGCGCCCTCACCTGTTGGGGGGGCCCAGAGGAGCACGAAGCCCTCCCTTCCCCATACCATCAATTTCCATGTGCAGGTAGTCCTCTACTTATGACCACCATTGAGCCCCAAATTTCTGTTGCCAGGTGAGTTTTGCCTCATTTTATGACTTTTCTCGCCACAGTTGTTAAGTTAGTCACGTGGCTGTTCAATGAATCCGGCTTCTGCGTTGACTTTGCCTGTCAGAAGGTCGCAAAAGGGGATCCCGTTTTTCCCCAGGGCTATTGTAACTTCGACTGGTCACTAAACAAACTGTTGCAAGTCGAGGACTATCTGTATGGAGACCAATTAATCATCCTTGCCTCTTCTTTACATTTTTAACTTTTAAATCCTATGTGTGTATTTTAATATTTGAGGGGGCCCCCGCCCCACCCAGAGCCCTCTCCCTCTGAGAGAGAGGGGCTGTTCCAATAAAAAGAACATGGAGCAGAATTAGGGTAGTGGGCAACCGGCCTGCGTTTACGACATCCGGGGGTCCTGGGATCGCCCGTTGTAACCTTCCTTGGGGCTTCCCAGCAAGCAAAGTCAAGAAGGTTTTGCTCAACGACCATCGGGGAAAAAGGTTGTATAATCGGGCGTGATTCACTTAGTGACAGAGGCTCCAGCTCCCATAGTGGTGTAAGCCGAGGACCGGCTGTGCTACCTAACCTCTTCCCAGTTACTCCCAGCAGGGGAGGCTCCTGGGCAGCTTCTCCCCAATTCTGCCCCTTCTCCAGGTGGGGCTGGCCATCTGCTACGACCTCCGCTTCCCAGAGATGTCCCTGGCTCTGGCCCAGGCGGGCGCAGAGATCCTCACCTTCCCGTCGGCCTTCACTGTGACAACCGGTGCTGCCCACTGGGAGGTAAGTCCCTCGGCCTTTACTGCAGGCAGTCCTCGACTTACAGCGCTTCATTTAGTGACAATGGCACTGAAAGCAAAGTGACGGCCGTTTTTCACACTCAACGACCGCTGCACCATGCCCACGGCCACAAGATCAAAATTCAGATACTTGGCAGCTGGTTCATATTTACGACCGTTGCAATGTCCTGGGATCTTTTTTGTGACTTTCCGACGAGCAAAGTCAGTGGGGAAGCCAGATTCATACCAACTGATCAACTGCAGCGATTCACTTAGCAACTGTGGCAAGGAAGATCGTAAAATGGGGCAAAATTCACTGAACAAATGTCTCATTTAGCAACAGAAATTTGGGGCTGAATTGGGGTCGTATGTCAAAGACTACAGGTGTTCTGTTCACGGCTTCCTCCTCTCCCCAGGTCCTGCTCCGAGCCCGTGCCGTGGAGACCCAGTCCTACGTGGTGGCTGCGGCCCAGACGGGCCAGCACCACCCTCGCCGCACCTCCTTCGGCCACAGCATGGTGGTGGACCCCTGGGGCAGCATCGTGGCCCAGTGCCAGGAGGGCCCCGGCCTCTGCTTTGCCGAAATCGACCTGGCTTACCTGCACCGCCTCCGCCAGGAGATGCCCGTCTTTGCCCACCGCCAGCCTCGCTTATATGGCCGGGCAGCTGCTGAGTGGGGCTTTGCGTCCCCTTGACGGGCTCAGCTGCCCCTCGGAGGGGGCTTGGCTGCTGCAGCTGGACTCTGCAGGGTGCAGGGGCTCCGGTCGGACAGGAGCTGCTGTCCAGAGGGAAAGTGGGAAGGAGAGAAACCGAATGCAGGCAACGTCTGAGCTGGGGAGGGAGGCGTTTCGACATACTCTCCCCCCCCTCATTGGAGCATCAGAAGTTTGCTTTTGAGTATTCAGACATTCGGGGTTTAGACTGGTGTGGGACCCCGTCGGTCACTTTCCCTCTAGAGCAGCTGCTTTCCTGAAATAAATTTTTCAGCCACACGGCTTTCCTTCCTTCACTTTAATCCAGCTCCTTTTTCTAAGCAGCTCAAGACTCCCTGTTTCCGTCTGATCAGAGGTGTCCAACCTCAGCAACGTTTAAGACTTGTGGACTTCAACTCCCAGAATTCCCCATACTGGCTGGAGAATTCTGGGAATTGAAGTCCACGCGTCTTAAAGTTTCCAAGGTTGGAGACCCCTGGTTTTGACAAAATAAGAAGTTGGGGTACTTCACCTTCAGAAGCATTGATTTTCTCTGCTAGAGTGTTTTTTTTTTTTTTTCAGTTTGTGTGTATTTTTATTTTTCACATTTTCGAACCACTCATCTCTCTCAAACTCTGGGCAGTGTCCCCCCCCCCCAATAAAGTATGTTCACTTTTTATGTGCATATATATGGGCACATACACATATATGTCTATGTTGCTCAGAGGCTTTGAAGATTCACGATTCACCATAACCTTATGATCACTTAAACTGCAGGAGTTTCTTATCGACCGTGGCAAAAGGAGGTCATAAAACCAGACATGACCCACTTAACAGGCGCCCTGCTTAGCAACAGAAATTCAACACACCTCATTACTGCAACACATGGAATTAGAGTAGAATTTAATTGTCAATATTGATTCAAGATTAAGCTTGTTCTACAAAAGACCTGGAATAGGGAGAAATCTGTTTTAAACATCTCTTGTTGACCAAACTTGATTTTTAAAACTTGATTTATTTTCTGTATTATAGAACTGATTTCAGCTAAGTCTGCTTGTGCACACTCGCACACGCACTCTTTATTTTGCACAAGCTGCCGCCAGCAATTGCCACATTTTATTCTGGTCAGAACCCACACGTGCCAAGGCTTTGGGGCTCCCGATAAACTATGCAAAATTGTCAGTCTCTGCTCAGCTCCTGTGGTTTAAGAGAGCTTGGCAGGCAATCCGTGGGAGAAGGGAAAGCGACCACGGGATCTCATTCGTCTCTCATGCAGAATTAGTCACGTGTCAGATGGTTCACAAACATTTTTGGCCATCTCCTGAACGTACACACAGATAGTCCTCAATTTACAACCATTTGTTTAGTGACTGTTTGAAGTTTCAAAGGCACTGAAAAAAATGACTTGGCGGCTGTTTTTCACATGACCTGCAGCATCCCTGCGGTCAGGTGATCAAAATCTGGATGCTTGGCAACTGGCATGTACTTAGGACAGTTGCAGAGTTCTGGGTTCATGTGATCCCCTTTTGCCACCTTCTGGCAAAGTGAATGGGGAAGCTGGATTCACTTAACAACCATGTTACTAACAACTGTGGTGAGAAAGGTCATAAAATGGGGCAAAACTCACTTCTTGCTTACAACAGAAATTTGAGATCGTCATTTCCTATAGTGGACTTGTAGGGGACAATAAGTTAAAATTGTTGCTCTTCACATAATTGATAGAACTTAAGCACCCCAAAGCAGATTGGTGGCTGTGATATGGCAGGGCTCAGATAATGGTGTTTTCAGGGTTGATCTAGTAACTGGGAGCTGCTGAGGTCACCAAATTGCAAATGAAAATTTCCAAAACTGTTATGTTTAGCCCCTCCACCTTAGAGAAATGGGAGTAGTTGCTTGTTCACCCTTTTACGTGGAAAACACACCAGAAAAAGACCTAGTGGTCCATCAAGTCTGCCCTTTGGGTTTGCTTTTGTTTTTAATTTGTTTATTCTTACTTATTAAATTTATTTTTATTTTATTTTTAAGTTCTCTCCGCTTTCAATGGAAGGCAATTTTGAGCCCTGAAAAGTTGAAATACTTTCCGCTGCAGTTTGAGCTCGGCTGAAGAAATGCATAAAGTGCTACCTTCTTAGGGTGGGTCCCCACTGACATCTATGGGAATGTCGTATCTAGAGCAATCCTAGCCGTGAAAGGCAGGGCTAAAAGTTCATGGAACAGAACCTCAGACGTGTGCAAAGCAGGGGTGGACGTTGCCAACCTCACTGGCCACAGTATTCTTTGACTTACAACCATTTGTTAACTGTTTGAAGCTGCAACGGCAATGAAAAAAGTGACTTAACTACCAATCCTCGCAGTCCTTAGGACTGTTGCAGCATCCCCGTCCTTATGTGATCCAAATTCAAGTGCTTAGTGACCAGCATGTATTCATGTATTTATTTATCACGCAAAGTATTAGTACCACTTTATAAAACTATAGTAAGGCCACACCTGGAACACTGCAGCCAATTTTGGTCACAATATCACAAAAAAAGATGTTGAGAGTTTGGAAAAAGTTCAGAGAAGAGCAACTAAGATGACCCAAGGCCTGGAGACTAAAACATACGAAGAACTGCTGCAGGACTTGGGTCTGGCTAATCTAAAGAAAACGGGTGACATGATAGCAATATTCCAGTTTTTGGGGGGCTGCCACAAAGAAAAGGGGGTCACGTTGTTCACCAAAGCACCAGAGGGAAGGACAAGAAACAATGGTTGGAAACTGACCAAAGAGAAGCAACCTGGAGCTAAGGAGAAGCTTCTAACAGTGAAGACAACAGGTGGAACAGAAGTTGCCTCCAGAAATCCTGGGTGCTCCATCACTGGAGGTTTTCAAGAAGAGACTGGACAGTCACTTGTCTGAGATGACATAGGCTCTCCTGCTTGAGCGGGGGGCTGGACTAGAAGACCTCCAAGGTCCCTTCCAGCTCTATTCCATGACAGTTGCAATGTCCCGGAGTCATGTAATGGCCATTCAAAGCCAGTTTCCGACAAGTGAAGTCAATGGGGGATGCCAGATTTGCTTAATAGCCACAATTTTCTTAACAACTGTAGTGGTTCGCTTAATGACCATGGCAAAAAGGTCATATAATTGGACACAATAATTAGCAATGGAAATCCTGATCCCAATCTTGGTCGTAGGTCGAGGACTACCTGTATCCAGAGAGGTTAGTGCCATAAAATTATTTCGGAATCTACAAGGTAGATCCTTGGCAACTTTACGACTTATGGACTTCAACTCCCAGAATTCTTCAGCCAGCTGGTTGAAGTCCACAAGTCATCAGGTTTCCAAGGTTGGAGACCGCTGACCCATCTAGGTTTTGAGGTGGAAACACATATTAGTTCTTGTAGAAAACCTTTCCAGGAGACCAACCGACTCCTCTGAGAAAGCTTTGTTCTGTTGGCACACACTACTCCAGGGACCCCAACAGCTGCACCAAAAAAAGGCAGAAGAATTTTTTTATTATCATCATTTCAGAAAAAAAAAACAAACCAAAAGGTACATTAGGGAATATGACCAGTTGCACTGACATTTCCTTAAAAAAAAAAAATAAAGAAGTCACCGATTTTACACAAGTTTGTGCCAGAATTATCATGAAATAACCGGGTTTGCAATGATTGGGCTTTTGTGTACTTCCCGAGGCAGCCGGGGGGGAAGAGGGGAAAAGCCCAAGCGAAGGGCCGCTCGCTTGGGGACAGTTTATGCAGCCAATGGAGCCAGGGCTCATCATTTTTCCTGGATTCACTTCAGATCGGAAGCGGGTCTTTATAGAGAAAAAGTTGGGGAACTTGAGATGAGCTGCCCAGTGCTTTGGATTTGGAAAAAGGGGGCCCCATTTTTGACCCCAGCATGAAAGCCAATGCAGCCCCCGCTGGCAGCTCACCGAAGGGGACACCTCAAAAACGGCCTGTGCAATTTTAGGGTGGGCAGCTGTGCAATTTTAGAAAGAGAGGCGCCCGCTTGGGTGAGCTGCACGAAGGCGCCACGTTCGCTCTTTCGCGCAGGCTCCAAAGCATGAGGGCCTCTTCCGAGCCAAATCCGAAGCGCCATTAACAACCTTCGTTCTTCTCCAAAGTGAAAAAGCCGCTGCCAGCAAATAGAGAGGAGCGAACAGGGAAATCGCAACACAAACCCGTACAGATTGAGTCTCCGGGTGAATTCAATGCCCTTTTATTATCTTCTCTGCAGGACGGAAATCCGCTTTTCCTGTAAGTCCCCCCCCCCCCGTGAAACGCTCCACCTGAGCTTCTGGCTGTATACACTGGACGCTTGCTGGGCGCCTCCCAATTCCTTCCCCTGCTGGATGGAGTCAAAAGGCGGCCCCTCCACCATCTTGAAAAAGCAACCGGGGGGGTCTTTCCTGGGACAGCCCCCCCCCAAAGAGAGAGGCCCGGCTGCTGCTTGTCAAGGCTTTCCCGTGATTTAAGGGGGGCAGAAATAAAATACGTGTGCGAGGACCCAACAAAAAGAAATCCAGCGCAAATCACAGAACCGATTCTTTCCTTCCTTCCAAGCTGGTTCTGTTCTATTTTCTCGACCAACGGAGCCGCAGCAAATCCCACAGTTGACGGGGAAAAGAGAGGGGGAAAAAAAAAAGAGATGCCCTGCCAAGGCCTGTGGGGCTACCAAAAACGTAACCCCACAGCTGAACCCCGGCAGAGTCCCCTGGCCATCTCCCCAAAGAAAAAAGAAAATTCAGATGCCACCAGCGCTGCGCTCAGCACCATGGGGAGCGAGGGCAGGTGCCTCTCCTGTCTGCCTCCGAGCGTCTTCCAGAGCTATTCAGTTTTGCACCACTGGTGGGGAAGTCGGGACAGGGGAAACCCCTGGAGGAACAGACCAGTCAGCTAAACCAACGGGATCCCCCCCCAAAGCTGGCCCCGGCCACACGGGGTGCCCCTCCTAAGCTCGGGCTCCTTCTCTAGCGGGCAGAGGTCTTCCTTTCTTCCCCTCTCTGGGCCAACCACCCCAGGTGGGCAGCTGTCCGCCGAGGTTGCACAGCTGAGGAGGGGAGAGGAAAGACCGTTCTTCATCTTTGGAGGCGAGGAAAAGGCACAGGTGGGATGGTGGGAAGGAGGGCAGGGAGAGAAGAGCCAAGAGATGGTCTTGGGGGAGCTGCTTAGCCAAAGGGGGGGCTCCTATTTCAGGGGTCTCCAGCCCTGGCAACTTGGGAGACTTGTGGACTTCAACTCCCAGAATTCCCCAGCCAGCAATGCTGGGAGTTGAAGTCCACCAAGGTTGGAAAGCCCCGTCCTATTTGACCCACAAGGAAGTCTCCTCCCCCGCCCCAAAGTGGGGTTCAGGGTAGCAGCCCTGGCTCAAATCTCCCCTCCCTCTCGTCTTTAGACCCACATCTCGTGCCCCACCATGGCTGCTTCCTTCGCATGAGACCCCCTCCATCAACACACAACCCTGGCCCTTCCCTTGTCAAACCGTGACTAAACCCGAACCCCTGCTTTAAGACCACTCCCCCATATGGGGAGCAGCTCAGTGCAAATGAAAAACAAAAAGACAACGGAGGAGGAGGCAGAGCCCCCTCCCCTGCCTACGAGCCCAGGTCTCCCTTTCCGTCCCGTCCCTCGCAGCTTCCGAGAGAGGCGGGAAGAGGGACCCGTGGACAAGAACAGCTTTCACAGGAAGGGGCGGGCTAAGGGCCTGCCTTTGGGGGCCTGGTGTCGGCCTTGCTTGGGAGGGGGCGGCGGCAGGCAATCGAACTGATGGCAACGATACCAAAAACAACAGAAAGGTCGGACGGCACAAGAGAGGAGGCGGTAAGAAAGAACCAGCGATAAGAAAGAACCGCCGAGCATCTTTTTTGGGGGGGCTCCCTGATGCTCAGCGAGCCCAGAAAAAGGGGCTCCTTCGAGGCAGGGGGGGTGGAACGGCCTCTCCGACACTCCTGCCCCCCCCCCCGTTTCCAGTTCCCACCTGGGGGAATGAAGAAGAGGAAAAAAAGACCAGCGTATCCTCCCACGGAAAAGACTCATTCAGTACGTGACCGATTTCGTTCCTCGGAGATATTCCCCCCCCCTCTCTTTTTTTTAAGGAAAATAATTTTGCGAAACCAAACAAAACGAAAAGTTCCTCCTCCAAAGGGGGGCCCAGAGGAGAAGGAGAAGGAAGAAAAAGGAAAAAGAAAACATCCGCCACCAGAGAGCCGTCAAGGCGCCGTCTGCAGCATCAAGTTCCTCAGGAGTTTCTGCCGGCCAACCTCGTAGTCTTCTTCGTCCACGTTGACCAGGAGTTTGATGGCCTCGTGGCCCACGGCTTGCTTGAGCGAGTCTGTGATGAAGACGCCCTTCAGGGCCTCCAGCAAGGAGCCGTTGATGTAGTCGCGCCAGAAGGCGTCCAGGTACGTCAGCTCCGAGAACTTTATGTCACAGATGATGGAGCCCAGATCCCGGGATTTCAGGATCGTGTTGGCCTGGCTGAAACGTTCAAACTGGCGCTCCAGGGGGTCCTGCTTGTTGGAGAAGACATTGCCCTCCAGGGCGCTCTCGTGCTGGCAGTACTCGGCCCGGACCCGGAGGCGGATATCTGCGAGGGAGACACCGGCCGGGGGGGGGGGGGAGAGACACGTTAAAGGCAAAGCGGCCCAAGCCTCGGCGAAAATCTCAGCTGAGGAATTTTTGGCTACGGGGGAATGTCAAAATCTGGCCCGGCTCGGAAGGAGCCCCGGGAAGGGCAGAGCTTAAGCGAGGGAAGGCTGTGCGTTTATTTTTATCTGTTTATTTTATCCTGCCTTTATTGTTTTTATACACACACACACACACACACACACATATATATATATATATATTTCTAATAACATTAAAACTAAAACAGTGACTCCTGGGTGTGATCATCTTCCCAAAAAACAAACTGTGAACACCAGGAGTATATCAAACTTTGTATAGTTTGATATACTCCTGGTGTTCACAGTTTGTTTTTTGGGAAGATATATATATATACACACACAGAAAGTTTTTCAGACAGACCGGTCTGATTGATTGCACCTTGGCATTTTTTTGACTGCTATACTGCAGTTCTACTTTTTTATAATCACTTTTGCCTTGCCGCCCCCAAACTAGGGGCATTAAGCAGGCTCAAGTCGCAACTGCGATACATTCTTTGTCAGCAAAAAAGAAATCTGAATATATATATATACATATATATACATACTAATATAATATAATATAATAAATGTAATGTAATGTAATATAATATAATATAATATATACCCTTCCTCCTCCTATTTTCCACACAAAAACAACAACCCTGTGAGGTAGGTTGGGGCGAGCGAGAGGGACTGGCCCAAAGTCATCCAGCTGGCTTTCATGCCTAAGGTGGGATTAGAACTCAGAGTCTTCTTGTTTCTAGACTTCGCCGCTACATCAAACTGGCTCTCTAAGTGGAAAACGTGACAATCTAGTCTAGCTTGCTCTACTCACACAGCTAGTCCTCGATTTACAACAGTTTGTTTAGTGACCGTTGAGCGTCACAACGGCACTGAAAAAAAGGGACTTATGGCCATTTTTCACACAATCGTTGCAGCATCCTCTTGGTCACGTGATCAAAACTCAGACACTTGGCCATCTTTTTTAGCTTTTCTCAACTCTACATTGACTTCCATCCGTCGTCACCTCATTTCATCGGAATCTTTGCCCTTGTTCTTGAATCTGTTCAGGCGGGCAGCCGTTGCCCCAGCATTCTCATTGGTAGACATTGTGAATGTTATATAGATGTGCCTTTAAACCCGACAGCGCCCCAACACGTTGCGCCGAACTGCTGGAGCTGCGAAACTCCCCACTCTTAATTTTAAGGCATGTGGACTTCAACTCCCAGAATTCCACAGCCAGCATTGCTGGCTGTGGAATTCTGGGAGTTGCAGTCCACATGCCTTAAAATTGTCAAGGTTGAGAAACACTGCTTTAGAGTCTAGCACGGGGGTAGGCAACCTCGGCTCTTTTATGACTGGTGGACTTCAACTCCCAGAATTCCTGAGCCAGCATGGCTCAGCTTGGAAACCTCTCCCTTTCCCCTCAGCGTGGCTGGCTCAGGAATTCTGGGAGTTGAAGTCCACCAGTCATAAAAGAGCTGAGGTTGCCTAGCCCTGGTCTAGCACGTGCTGCCACGACTCCGTGCTACGAACATCACCCCCATCTGATTATCAAAGGCCAAATCTTCTCTGCTGGAAAGGCCCCTGGTTTTTTCAGGCATTATATTTTGCTTTCAGAACTGTGGGAGGGAGGGAGGGAAAGACTTACGGATTCCCACAATGGAAGGATGGCTGGATGGATGGCTGGATGAAGTTAATGGAATTGGCAGAGATGGCAAAATTGACAATTTATTTTATTTGACTTGACTTCTATAGCCTCAGCAAATGAGCCTGGGTGGATAATTTCTTTAATTTTGATTAAAGAAATGACTTTTTCTAGTTCTGTTCTTACTTGGAAAAACCTTTTTTTGCTTGAAACAGAAAGAAACAAAACTTTAATTTCAGGAGTTGACGATTAGAACTGTTTACGATTACAGAAATACTTCGTACTATCGTTCACCTTTTAGAGTAACAGGCTACTTATAGTTTATGTTTGTATCTCAACGGAAGAAAACCAGAAATCCCTCCTATCTGGTCCTTCCTTTTCCTTGTTCACACTCCTAACCGTGTTTCTTTCCTGCCTTTCTTTTTTCTATCTCTCGCTTTTTCTGTTTGCTTCTCTTTTAATTTTTTTGTTGAAACTTAATAAAGTCTTTTTTTTAAAGACACACAAGGTGGCTGTCGGGAACCTCACCGCAGGTCTGTTTATCCTTCGGGTCTGGCGTCACGGACTTCCTTCTTTTCCGCTGATTCCCAAGCAGCGCCCTTCCCCGGCCGGACCTCTTGGTGCAGATCTGGGGGCCCGAAGAGGAGCAGCAGACCAGCGGGTGGTGGGGAGGCACTGTGGGACGCAAAGATGGAGAGTTCAAGGCCAGACTAGGTTGGCTTTGGGTGACACAGAAAAGAAGCAAAGTCAGCTGGATGTAGCCGTTTAGTGCTGAAGGAGAGAGAGACTGGGAGATGGTGAATTCTAGTCCTCCCAAAGGCGTGGAAACTGTCAGGTGGCTTGGGACCAGTCTCTGGTCTTGCAGAACCAGGATAGTCATTCTTATTAGCCCTGCAAGGTAGTCCAGACAAGAAGCGCCACAAGGAGTACTAGCCCTACCTGTCTGGGGAATTCTGGGAGTTGAAGTCCACCCATCTTAAAGTTGCTGAGGTTGAGAAACACTGAGTTGTGTAAACAGAATTTTGCAAGACTGAAAGACCTCTGTTACCTTCCTTTTGCTCTTTGGAAAGCCAAGGAAGGTCTCTTCTGAAACGCTCCCCACGCCCCTTTATTCCTATGGGCTGAGAGACCCTCACATGCCGCTTCCCCAAATTGCGTTTCCCGACGTCATTCTCACGGATCATTGCAATTCGCAGAGGCAAAGAGGAGATTTGCTCAGGTGTCCTGGATGCTGTTTTTTTATTTTTTTTAAAAAAAGGGGCACTCATTGCGATAAGAGTTTGCATGTCTTTCCTATCTAAAAATGACAGGAAATTAGTTTGGCAAATATGCTGCTGACAGCTGGCAATGTACTGTAGAACGCAGAACATAGAATCAAAAGGTTGGAAAGGACGATTCAGGGGTTTGGGTTACGTTTTATGGGTTTTATAGTCGGGGTGTGTGTGTTTATTGTTGTCGTGAGCTCCCCAGAACTGTGTTTTAAGATATATCCAGACAAATCCTTTAATTAAATAAATAAGAACACAAGACAGTTGTGAAGGACTGCTTGTTCTAGCAACAGTTTGTGCACTAGATCAGACCAAGTTCAGGATTTGGGGAGTGACTTTGATCTGTACAACACGCTAACCACAAAAATCCAAAACTAGCCAGGTTCGTTCATGTTGTGTAAAACGGGATGCTAGGTAGTGTTTCCTCTCTCTCTCTCTCTCTCTCTCTCTCTCTCTCTCTC